>NW_006287811.1:223753-234716 GCF_000327345.1 Myotis davidii
TGCCGCAACATCCAGATCTGCCCTGCTCTGTGTGTGACAGGGGAAGGCACCCCAACCCCCTGATCTTCCCTTCTCTGTGCATGACAGGGGGAAGGGCCCCAACTCCCCAATCGGCCCTGTTCTGAGCCCAAACAGGGGCTGCACCTAGGGATTGGGCCTGCCCTCTGCCACCCGGAAGCAGGCCTAAGCCAGCAGGTCGTTATCTCCCGAGGGGTCCCAGACTGTGAGAGGGCACAGGCCGGGCTGAGGGACACCCCCCCCACATGCTAGTGCACTAATTTTGTGCACCGGGCCTCTAGTATTCTATAAATGTCCATTAAATCCATCTTATCCATTGTGTCCTTTAGAGTCTCTGTTTCCTTGTTAAGTTTTTGTCTGGAAGATCTATCCAGTGAAGTCAGAGGAGGGTTAAAGTCCCCTACTATGACTGTATTGTTATCAATCTCTGTTAAAGTCCCCCAGAACTTTTCTTATATATTTAGGTTGCCCTATATTAGGTCCGTATATGTTTACCAGGGTTATATCCTCTTGTTGGATTGATCCCTTTAGTATTATGTAGTGACCTTTGTTGTCTTTTATGATGGCCTTTTTTTTAAAGTCTGCTTGTTGAATATCAGTATTGCTACTCCATCTTATTTTTTTTCTTTTCCATTTACATGGAAAGTTTTTTCCTGTGCATTCATATCTTCTGTGTGTCTTTTGTTTTGATATGGATCTCTTGTAGATTGCATATAGTTGGGTCATGTTTTTGTATACATTCACCTACGCGATGCTTTTTGATTGGAGCATTTAATCCATTTGCATTTAGCGTTATTATTGATAGGTACTTATTTATTGCCATTTTAATTCAGTATGGCTAGGTTTCTCTCTCTGTTTCTTCTACTCATTACAGCAGTCCTTTAGCATTTTTTGTAATGCTGGATTCGTGGTGATGTACTGCTTTACCCTTTTGTTTTTTTGTCTGGGAAGCTCTTTATTTGCCCATCTATTTTGAATGATAGTCTTATTAGATATAGTAATGTTAGTCTCCGATCCTTGCTTTCCATTACCTTGAGTACTCCATGCCATTCCCTTCTAGCCTATGGATTTTCTGATGAAAAATCAGGTGTCAGCTTCATGTGAACTCATTGTTCGTAGCAGTTTTCTTTTCTCTTACTGCCTTTAAGATTCTCTCCTTTTCCTTGATTTTCAGCATTTTAATTATGATGTGTCTAGGCATGGGCCTGTTTGGGTTCTTCTTGGTTGGGGTTCTCTGTGCCTCATGAACTTGTGTGACTTTTATCTTTACCAGGTTAGGGAAGTTTTCTGCCATCATTTCTTCAAACACATTCTCTATTCCTTTCTCCCTTTCTGCCTCTTCTGGCACACCCACTATTCTAATATTGTTATGTTTCATGTTGTCCCACAGCTCCCTTAAATTTTCCTTTTGTTTTTTAATTTGTTTTTTTTCTTTTTGGTTCTCTGATTGATTTTTTCAACTCTGTCTTCTAATTCAGAGATTCAATACTCAGCTTCCCCTAATCTGTTGTGTATTCCTTCCAATGTTCTTTATTTTCATTATGTCTTTCTTTATCTCAGATGGTGTTTTTTTTTCATAGTTACTATATCATTTTTTTATGCTGTTGAGCATCTTTTCAATCATTACTCAGAACTCTGTTCAGTTGTATTTCTTACCTCTGCTTCATTTAACTTTTCTTCTGGAGAATTATCTGGTTCTTTTATCTGGGGGTTGTTTCTTGTCTCATTTTGGCTGTCAGTTTGGGTTTGTGACTATGTACTAGGTATACCCTCTACACCTCTCAATCTCTAGTGCAGGACAGTGTTAGCCCTTTTCGGTCCAACCTCGAGGCTGACTCGACAGACCACGTGCTAGGAGCAGGTCCAATGTCAAGCAATAAGAACATTAAAAACTTCAACATTTAATCCCCTTAATTGATTTGGACCAGACTGTTTGAATTCCAAAAGTAACATTGGACTGCAAAGGGTTAAAGACTGTTTCTGACTAATTAGGTCAGGCAAAGACTCAAAGCCTCCAGAGACCCCCTCTGTCTACAGACTGATAGGATTCCAACTTGAATTGCCCCCCAGGCAATCATCCTCTTGTGTGTTGAGAGTTTTTCAACAGGCTAGAGGGTATTTGTTTCTTCCTGCAGGCTATTTTATATTTTTTATCTCTTAATGACCTCAGGGCAAGGTGTTTTCCAATAAGGTGTATCAACTATCTTCCCCCCAGGCAAGGGGGAAATATGTGGAAAAGATGTCCTTTGCTGTGTGAGAGAATGACTCAGACCAGGAAACTTGGGGTGTCTGCCTTCTGAGCTATACTCTCTAGTCCCCAGGCCTGGCTTCTACTCTCACAGCTCCAGTTCACTTTACCCTCTCTCTCCCAGAGCACAGGTGGGTGACTTCACAGGACATTTTGTGCAATGGCCCTTTAAGAGGGTGCCAGAATTTTGGTTTGTCACTCCCTGGCAGACAGCACCCTGCTTCTTTTCATAGACAGATGTTATATGGGTACCCTTGTTAGTATTTGTGCTCTCTGCTGGTGGTGGGGGCACAGCTTGGGGATTAGATCTCAGAGTTCTCACTGGCAATCATCCACAGCTGGTATATGTCTCCAGGACTTCAATTGCAGTCTGTGGGTGCCTGGCCAGAGCTTTCACACCTCCACCCCTCCTACCCGTTGCTATGCGGTCTCCACTTTCGGTCTTCGGGTCTTCAGGTTGTCTTCTGCCTGTTTTGCATTGATTATTCAGGAAGTTTTTCTGTATGTTAGTCGTAATTTCAGTTTGTTCCTGGGAGCATCTCCACGAAGCATCCACTTACTCTGCCAGCATTTTTTGTTGCAAGGTGGTATTTTGAAAAATGAAAATATAATTTAAAATTCTATTGATTGAAATATTTACGATTATAAATTCTATTATGTGTTATATTATCAAACCCATGATTAAGATAGTTTTTCAACTGCTATTTAATTATTGAACAGAGAATGAAAATCAGAAGTTCTTAGTAGTGAGAGACAATTTTAAACACTCTATTTTCCATCTTGTATAGAATAGAAGGCTTTGTCTGATCACCTAGGAATTTAACTCCCTGATTGAAAAGTCTCTGATTGGCTGTAGAATCCACTGCAAAATAGGATTGCCCTAAGTATCCAGGCATCTCCCATAATGGTGAAATTTAAATGGTATATAAGTGTCTCTGTAAAGAAAAAAAGAGAAAGAGAAATTGTTATAAGCAGCATTTAAAATTACCTGGGTATTGCATTAAGTGCCCATTGTGAAGAGGCTGTGCTCCACCTCAGCCAGCAGCTGGGACCCATGTGTTCCCCAGCCCTGCACACATCCTTCCCTCATCTGGGCTACTTGACTCTTCCTACGTGTTCAGTCCTGGATCGGTCTCGGAACCCTCTCATACTGGAGAGAGGATAGGATTGGAGATTGTTTGAATGATTCTCTAGAAGTAGAAGCCAATTTTCGGATCAAATAAGAGGAAATAAATTTGAGAGAAAATGAGGAGGGAGCTGCGAAGGCTGGCTGAACCATTAGACTGCAAACTCCTTGGAGTGAAGGACATAGAAAACGAGCTTGGGTGGAAATGACCTGGAATGCCCTACTCTCTAAAGAAGGTTTGCAGACTGTCATGGAGCTCAAAAGACAAGGTGGACAAAAATCAGAGGATACCCTCTAGCATGAATAGGCCCATTTGATGGATTTTAAATTTCTGTAGTCAAGTAGTGTTTCTTTCTCAGAAACTTGGGTTTTCCTATCATTTGTGATGGTTTCTTCATTATTTGGTGTTCTTACAACATTACAGCGCAGAAAACACATCCATTGTAGTAAGTACGACCATTGTTTGCACAGACTGGATCCACACGGTTGGAGCAAGTAAATAATCGACCCTTATATGCATCACAGTTTGGCTGTTAAACATAAAGAAGAACATAAAATTTGTCAGGTAATGAACTTTTTCAATAAAATGTTCTTTAACCTTAGTACAAGATGCCATGCATCCAAATGGAATGAAAATCTATAATGAGGTTTGGAAATAATTCCCACTTAGTCATAAAATATTATTGATACATTTTTACAAACCCTGAATCATTTATAAAATACAGACAAATGTCTGAATGTATTTTTATAAATTGCCCACTCTTGTTGCACTTCTCCTCATACCTGCATCAGATTTTCCCATTATTTCATGCCACAAGGTGTAGTAAATGAAATTTTAATATTTTCCCTATATTTCTCAATGATTTCACTATTAGAGTATCAGATACATTGAGATTATCAGCATAGATGTACATATTCAATACATTAGTACAGTGGGGCCTTCACTTACGAGTTTAATTCGTTCCATGACGGAGCTCGTAACTCAAATTACTCGTATGTCAAAGCAGTTGTGAACAAGTGAAACAGGTGATACTGGGCTGATGTTGTGGCATGCACTGTGATTTTCGCTGCACCAACTAATGGTGGGGTGTCTGGAGCTTGCTAGTAACCCGAATTTTAGCTCGCAACTGAAAGCAAAAAATCGGCCGAGAGACAGCTTGTATCTCGAAAAACTCGTTAGTCGGGACACTCATAAGTCAAGGCCCCACTGTATTTGCCTAGGTATATAAAATTTGGGTAGTAATGTCAGTTTTGGTAATTTACCTAATTTAAAAAAATGACATACATTCTGATATACCAGCTTTAAAAATGTCTTTGTAAACTTTAACTATTTAGATGTTTCTTCCCTCTATATAATATTCTGCTCTGTAAATATATGAAAATTATTAATTTATCCACCTTTAAGTGAATAATATTTGTAATCCTCTTGTTTTGCTAGGCTAAATGATTCTACTTATTTTTTTCTTTTTCTTTTATTTATTTCTTAAAGAAGAGACAGAAAGAGATTTTAACTAATGGCTCATACAGTGGTGGAGACTACACAGCGCAAGTTAGAAATTCAAGTACGAATCTAAGTTACAGTATTGAGGCAGAATTCCTTTTTTAAAACAATATTTTTATTGATTCCAAATGGGAAGGGAGAGGGAGAGGGAGAGAGAAACATCAAAGATGAGAGAGAATCATTGGTTGTCTGTCTCCAGCAGGATCGCCTGGGGAAAGAGGCCTGAAACCTGGGCATGTGCCTTTGACTTGAATCAAACCTGGGACTCTTTAGTCCTCAGATCAACACACTGTCCACTGAGCCAAACCAGCTAGGGCCACAATTCTACTTTAAATGCACTGTAACCTTTATTAGATGCTTGCAAATAACAAGGATACCCAATAATGGAATCTTTGAAATAATAGGTTATTTTTATCTTGTCCAAAATACCAAATAGTTTTTTAGGCTGGCTTAATTTCATTTAATCTAGCATAATAATGGCACAGTTTTAAAAAAATTTTTTGAAGAATTACTCTTTTACACATTTTTTTTCGTGAATTTTTTTAAAGAGGTAGGGAGAGGGCATAGATAGATAGGAATGTCAATGAGAGAGAGAGAGAGACATCCATTACCTGCCTTCTGCATACCCCTACTGGGGATTTAGCCCAAACCTGGGCATGTGCCCTGACCAGGAAGTGAACTAGGGACCTCGTGCTTAATGGGTGGAAGGTTAACCACTGAGCAACACTGACAGGGCTGTTTGATGAAATTTCCCATTAAAACCTATAATATGGAACAATAAAATTTCACCTTTTCAATTTTAAAATTAATCAAAATTAAACTTACCGGTTTGCGCACGCGTCTTGCAAGTGCAAGAGAATTTCCTGCAACGAGCACACAAAAGAAAATGTAAAAATAAAAAGAATAGGAAAACAATCAGAGTCTCTGAGAAGAACCTATAACTTTTAATAGCAAAATACTACACATATTGCCTACTGAGTACCTCCAGGTTCTGAGATGAGCCTTTTGTGGTAGTATCTAAACAGTCAGCTCACAAAATAACTCCAAATCTGGAAATGTAATTCTAAATTATTCTTATCTGTGAAAAATACGTTTAAGTGTTGTGCTGCAATGACCAATCTCTTGTGAAGATACCATGTTTCTTTTAATTCATTTTTTAATAAATGAGACATTCTAGTCAGAGAAGACATTGGCTTGTTTAATGTCTCTAATATGCCTTGCATAAAGTCATCTAACTTGAAGAAATTAATTACGACTTAAAGAAATAGTAATTAGTTCTAATATCCATGATCTGTTTAACACATTACAACTACTTTACTCAAATTCTTCAGTCTCTTTGCACTAAAGAGAGATAAATTTCCAGGTGAGGGATGATTGAGTTCTCCCCTCACACAAAGTTTTTACTTTAATGGCCTCAGAACTGGCATACAACAAATCAGATTGCCAGGAATGTCAGATCTAGTAGACATCATTACTGCCTATACTCTGCATTTAGCAAACAGAATCTGACCTCCAAAATATAATAGTAAATAAGGTAAATAATTTTTTGTCATAAATGAACAAATAGCTAAGTTCTGCTCATTCAAACCCACCTCTTTGCTTCCATTGCTCTAGAGTCCACTGATAGAGGAATGGAAAAGAGAAAAAGCAATCCACAGATGTAATTTCTTAAAGGGCTCTTTAACTTACCCCCTTTCATTTTGCCAGTTAAAATATTACATACCCAATAAAAGAAGATGCTCCATTTCAAGATAATAGAAGTCTCCTGCACTTTCTAAGATATAGGAATAGCTTCATCCAGAATTGAAATGTACTCACCAGAGTAAAGAGGAAATGCCAAGGCAGTGATGAAAATAATTTTGATACATGATGAGAAGAAAGACATTTTATCAACTCTGAAGAAAAAACCCAAAAGGAATGTTTACAACATATGACACAGAGACAAATTTCCTACTTATAAGTGAAAGTTTCCTACAAGCAAAGGACCTGCTACTCCCCTAGATTCCTAAATATATTGGACTTTCCCTTTTTTCTTTGCACAAACTCACAGGATCAAGGCATCATACATGTGAACAGGAGGCCTCATAAAGACTTGAGAGAAACCCCAGGACACGTTCTCATCACACTTAAGAAGGAGCTGTTCATTTCCAAACCATAGCTCAGCCCACAGAAACCTTACACCAATTAAGGAAATATAGAAATAGAATCTCCGTTTTTCCTCAGAATATAGCAACATTTAGGAAGGACTGACCTGGAGCAGGCCTCACAGCAATGCTGCACACCATGGCCAGCCCATAGACTCCCCACCCAACCTCCCTGAAACAGGAGGCAGTAGAACCTGAGGCTTACAGCTCTAGAAAAGGTGTCTATTTTGTTCCCCTTTCTTTGTCAACCACCTTCACCCAGCTGGGGAGTCCCCTTTACTGGCTTGCTGATGAGGAGCTTGACGGGGTTAAAATACATGGCTCATAATAACATAAGGCAGAGGTTTTCTGTGTAAAACAGCTTGTGAGAGATGCCACTCAGATATTTCTCAATAGGCCTTCCCTCAGCAAGAGGTTAGGGATAATTTTATGATATCAGAAGTATGGGGTGGGGATAAAGTAATAAACAGTGCTTTAAAACCCTAAAATGGAGGAGAGATGTGAAAGCTTTTCAAGTTATTGTGTTGGAAAGGAAGAAGAATCAAAGCAAGAAAGAGAAGAATAAATTTTGGAAACTGTAATTACACCCATATATAGGCCATTAGTATTTTGCCACACGGGGAGCACATTAGACTCTATTGGAGATTTGGTTTATAAAACTTTTTATTTTGAGAAAAATGGAGAGTCTCATGAAGCTGTAAGTAATAGTACAGAGAGTTGTCATGTTCCTTTTAACTAATTTCCCCCAAGGGGACATCTCATAAAGCTATAGTACAATTTCACCACCAGGAATATTTAAAAAGCTCCCAGATATATATTAGGCAGTCAGCTTTGAACTTAGGCTCATGTACAACGTGGAAATAATAAGATCATAAGAGAAAGAAAGCTCAGGAGTGAAATTGAGACTACACAGTACAATGCACTAAATAAATTTTATATTGAATCATTTTCTCTGAGGAATAAGTGAAGAAAACGAGATCAAGTCAGTATAGCCCAGCTCACTTAAAATAGAGTCTGTATAGTCAGGCTGACAAAAATAGTTCAAACCAAATGTGCTGAAGCATGAGGTATTGATTTTATGTTAACTGGCCTGAGGACTCATAAACAGAGGGATATTTCATGTTCCTGAATAGGGAGACTCCTTGCTGTCAAGATGTCAGTTACTCCCAAGTTGACCTATAGATTCCAAACAGTCCCAATCAAAATCCCAGCAAGTTACTGTGTGGCTGCTATTAAACCAGTTCTAACGTTTATATGGAAAGGGAAATAACAAAAACAGAATAGCCAGAGATTATTGAAGGAGAAGAAAAGAGTTGGAGGATTGATGCTACTCAACTTCAAGAGTCACTATAAGTAACTCAATAATCAAGACTGGGCCTTGGCAGAACAGAAGACAAGATAATTCAACAGAACAGAGATTAATTCAACAAAACAGAGATCCCAAAACAGACCCCCTTAAATATTCATAACTGATTTTTGACAAATGATCAAAGGTATTACAATGAGGCTAAGATAGTTTCTCAAAATAGTGCCTAAACAACAGGATATCCACATCCAATAAAATAAGCGTAAACACAGACATTATACCCATCACAGAAATTAAGTCCAAATGAAGCACAAACCTAATATAAAATGCAAACTTTAAAACTCCTAGGTGATAAGATAGGAGAAACCTGCGGAAGGGTGAATACCATTAAATACCATACTTTTTAAATAAATTCCTATCCAAAGATTATTTTTTCATTGCTTTTCAGAGATTGAAAGGGAGGAATAGAGGTAGAGGGAAGGAGGGAAACAGGAAGGAATGGAGGGTAGGAGGGAAGGAGAGAGAGAAAGAGGGAACTACAGAAAGAGGGAGAGACATCCTGCAGGTACCCAGACCAGTGACAGGGTTGAACCTGTAAACTAGGTACTTGTCCTTGACAAGAAATCAAACTAGGGAACCTTCTTGGGAGAAGGAGAGGCTGACACTCCCACAGCTGAGTCATACAGGGCTAAACCCCTTTACTTTTCATAGGGAAGACTGTTCCCCTTTTTCCTTCTGCACCCAAATCAATTAAAAGTAAGCATATTAAGTGGTACATATAGGGAAAAACTCAATGAAACTATCTCCTGTAGCATTTAAGAATACATGCATTTTGAATGCTCAATTTATCCTTCAGAGAACCAGGACAATTATTCCCAGAAGGACCAGAGCTGAAGTAGTCCTGACAGCAATACTATACAAAAAAACCCACCCACAATAATGTGTGTCCCATGTTACCCACCTCAAGAAGACACAGTACAAAGGGAGGATGTCTTGTTTATCTGTGCAACCTCAGCTAACTCCACTATGTTGAGTAGTTTATTTTAAATACTGCTAAAGGAAAAGAAATATCAGGAGAAAAAGGACACAGAGAGATTATATGTCCTGGCAGTGACTGGGATGTTGCCACACAGAGAAGTCATCAAAGCCAATCCTACAGTTTAGAGGACAATTTTATCTGATGGGCATAATGAATGGGGAGGCGTGAAAATGATAAGTATGTTTATAGATCCTAAAATAAGTAAGACATGAAGTCTTTCTAAGCAAGGGAGCTATGTAGGATCAGAAGATAAGGCAGGATAAGAATGTCAGAAAGTACAATTTGCAAATATGTGTGGAAACTCCCTAGTTTTAAAACATAGATAGCTATGAGAAGCACATGGAGAATTTTATAAAATACCTGTGCCCATGTTCCTTCCCTGAGGTTGCAATTCAATTTTTTAGATGAGATCCTAGTAACCAGTATTTTTTTAAAGTTTCTAAGATGGTAATAACATGCAGCTATATTGGAGAGTCACAGCTAGGACCACAGAACAATCTCAGGGTCACTATTATATCATCCTTCTTTTTTCGCTACACCAGAGCTTTCATAGTTAGTTGAAGTATATACAAACCAGTCTGTGGCTAGTTTTATTCACACACTTAAATTGCACTTATTTTGGAAATTCAGCTTGTTTCAGATTTCTGTGATCCAGTCTCAAAAGGAAAGTAAACTCTAAAATGATAATGACAGCTTAGTCTTACTAGTAAGATTCCAGAGCCAAGCTTGTCCGGTTTTTCTCAGTGGTTAATGCATCAGCCCATGCACTCAAGTGTTTAGGTTTGATCCTGCATCCAGCTCACACACCTGGGTTGCAGATTTGATTCCCCAGCCTCTAGTAGGGCATCTGGGAAAGGCAACAAATCCATGTGTCTCTCACATTTATGTTTTCTCTTTATCTCCAAACCCCTCCTACTTTCTCAAAAAATCTACAGAATAAATATTATCCAGAGATGATTAATAATAACAACAAAAGAATCTACTAATAGAGCCAGACAACTGAGCTTCAGGTCTTAGCTCTCTGGGTTAGTATGTGAGGGACCTTAAAAAATTGTGTATATTATCTGATTATAAGTTAGCTAATTTGTAAAAAAAAAAAAAAAAAAGACAAAAAAAGGGAATTAAAATAAAATTGCTGCGTACAATTGTTAAAAAAATTTGTTAGACACAAATGCCTACAAGTGCCTGTACCAGATTAGCATAGAATAAACACAGAAGCATTTTCAAATAGTTAATGAAAATCTGTTATCTAAAAGGGCTGTATCATTCATTGACCAAATATCAGAGATTTGAATACAGCAATATATTTTAAAGATTTGTATAAAGTAGGATTTTCCAGAACTCAAGGCTGATTCAGCATTTGAAAACTAAGAAATGTAATTCACTACATTAACAGATCAAAAGAAAAAATCATATGACTGTTACAGAAAAACCGGACAAGAAACAAACAGCGCTCTGAGAGTTTGGAGTTACACTTTATTCACTGCGGTGGGCTAAGGGAAATTAATACAAACTCTATGCAAAGCTACAAGAACTTCCCTTTTTCTGGAAGAGCCAGCCCTTCGTGCACTTGCTGGGGGC
>NW_006287811.1:234772-235671 GCF_000327345.1 Myotis davidii
CGTGCACTTGCTGGCGGCGGCCTTGTAAACGACACAGTTCTATTAATTAAAAAATGCACCTGGCATGGCATTGGGTGTATCTAGTCTCTGGCCTACAAGGTCAGACAGTTAAATTTATCTCCCCCATTATTCAAGCAGGCTAGAAAGCAAAGTTACCTTTTCAGAATTAGATAGAGGCCGTCGAAAGAATAGCAGAGAATTCCAAACAGTAGTTTTACAGAATAGGGGTTTTCCTTCACATGACCAGCTCAATAGACAGATATTCGTGATAAAAAAAAACAAACTCTGATGACTAAAATATAAGTAGACAGTGTGATGAAGGGCATCACAGCAGCCTGCATAATTTATGCTGTGGTTTTGATTGCTTTTGCATAATAAGAGGAGGTCTGAGACAGTGCAGTAAAGAACAGAACAAGAAATAGCAGAAGGGCAGGGGAGTGTAAGATGTAAAAAGAGAAGTGAAAGAGAAATAACATAGTTTCTATTAGCAAATGTTTTCTGCAGAATAGCCTAAGAATTGTACACTTTAAAAGGCAATTACTAAAATGAATAAGGAATGCATCATAGTCACAGAATATAAGGTCAATATATACTAGCAAAAAATAACAAAAACCAAAATTTACAATTTTTTCCCAACAGCAGTGCTGAGGTATAATTCACATACAATAAATTTCACATACTAAACTGTGCAGTCTGGTAGATTTAACATATGTATGCACCCCTGAAATGATCTTCACAATCAAGATAGTCAACATATTCATCACCCCCCCCCAAAGTTTCCGCCTGTTCCTCCCTTCCCCTCTCCCCAGGCATCTGATGATCTGTTATCACTTTAGATTAGTTTGCTTTTTCTAGAATTTTTCATAGATGGACTGTGCCATTTGTACTTTTGTTTGCAT
>NW_006287811.1:237019-239172 GCF_000327345.1 Myotis davidii
TAGAACAGCATCTTTGTAATGTAGCTTAATATCTGGTATTGTGATTCCTCCAACTTTGTTCTCCTTTCTCAGGATTGCTGCAGCTCTTTGGGATCTTTTTTTATTCCATATGAATTTATGGAGATTTTGTTCTAGGTTTGTGAAATATGCTGTTAGTATTTTCATTGGGGATCGAATTGAATCTATAGATTTCTTTGGGTAATATGGACATTTTAATGATGTTAATTCTACCAATCCGTAAATGTATTATATGTTTCTATTTGTTTATGTCTTCCTCTATCTCTTAATTCAATGTCCTGTAGTTTTCCACGTACAGATATTTCACCTCCTTAGTTAGATTTATTCCTAGCCTAGGTATCTTAATTTTTTGTTGTTGTTGTAATGGTAAATGGGGTTGTTTTTTTAGTGTCCCTTTCTGTGAGAAATATTTCAAGATTTCATTATTGGTGTATAAAATGCCAGAGACTTCTGGGTGTTAATTTTGTACCCTGCTCTATTGCTAAATTCATTAAGTGTAGTAGTCTTTTGATGGAGCCTTTAGGGTTTTCTATGTAGAATATCATGCCATCAGCAAATAATGACAGTTTTACTTCTTCTTTTACAATATGGTTGCATTTTATTTCTTCTTCTTGTCTGATCACTATGGCTAGCACTTCCAGTACTGTGTCGAACAGGAGTGGTGAAAGTGAGCGATCCTGTCTTTTTTCTGTTCTTAGGAGAAGTGAGTTTAGTTTTTGCCCATTGAGTATGATGTTGGCTGTATGTTTGTCATATATGGCCTGTATCATATTGAGATATACTCTCTCTATTCCCACTTTGCTGAGAGTTTTTATCAAAATGAATATTGGATTTTGTTGAATGCTTTCTCTGCATCTATTGATATGATCATGTGATTTTGTCTTTCAATTTGTTTACGTTATGTATCATATTTATTGATTTGGGAATATTATACCAGCCTTGCATCCCTGGAATAAGTCCCACTTGATCATGGTGTATGATGTTTTTAAGTTATTGTTGAATGTGATTTGCCAATATTTTGTTGAAGATTTTAGCATATGTTCATCAGGGATATTGGCCTTTAATTCTCTTTCTTTGTAGTATCTTTATCTGGTTTTGAAATTAGGATAATGCTGGCATCATAAAAATTTGGGCGTGTCCCTTCCTCTTGGATTTTCTTAAATAGTTGGAGGAGTATAGGGGTTAGTTCTTCTATGAATGTTTGGTAATACTACCCTCTGAAGCTCTCCAAACTGGGCTTTTGTTTGGTGGTAGTTTTTTATTATTATTATTACTGCTTCTATTTCTTCAGTTGTTATTGGCCTTTTCAGGTTTTCCAATTCCTCCTGATTCAGTTTTGGGAGATTATGTTTTTCTAGGAATTTGTCTATTTCATCCACATTGTCCAGCTTGTTGGCATATAGTTGTTCATAGTATTTTCTTACAATCCTTTGTATTTCTGTGTTGTCTGTGGTTATTTCTCCACTTTTGTTTCTGATTTTATTTATTTGTGTCCTCTCTCTTTTTTTCTTGGAGAGTCTTGCTAATGATTATTCAATTTTGTTTATCCTTTCAAAAAACTGTTCTTGGTTTCATTGAGATTTTGTATTTTTTGTTTGTTTGTTTCTGTATTGTTTGTTTTTGCTCTAATCTTTTTTTTTTTAATTAAATCTTTATTGTTCAGATTATTACATTTGTTCCTCTTTTTTCCCCCCATAATTCCCCTCCTCCCAGTTCCCACCCCACCCCTGCCCTCACTCCCCACCCACTGTCCTCATCCATAGGTGCACGATTTTTGTCCAGTATCTTCCCGCATCTCCCACACCCCTTTCCCCCACAAGAATAGTCAGTCCATTCCCTTTCTATGTCCCTGATTCTATTATAATCACCAGTACATTCTGTTCATCAGATTATTTATTCACTTGATTCTTAGATTCACTTGTTGATAGATGCGTATTTGTTGTTCATAATTTGTATCTTTACCTTTTTCTTCCTCTTCCTCTTCTTATAGGATACCTTTCAGCATTTCATATAATCCTGGTTTGGTGGTGATGAACTCCTTTAGCTTTTCCTTATCTGTGAAGCTCTTTATCTGACCTTCACTTCTGAATGATAGCTTTGCTGGATAAAGTAATCTTGGTTGTAGGTTCTTGGCA
>NW_006287811.1:240742-241666 GCF_000327345.1 Myotis davidii
GTCATTTTTCATATGTTTCTGCGAAGTTTTTTTTATTTCTTTCTTGGTCTTGTTGTTAACCCATTCATTCTTTAATAACATGCTATTTAGCTCCCATGCATTTGTATGTTTTGTGTGTTTCATGCTGTAGGTTATTTTTAATTTCATTCCACTGTGATCTGAGAAGATGCTTGATATGATTTCAATCTTTTTGGACCTGTACAGACTTGTTTTGTGTCCTAATATGTGGTCTATCTTTGTGAATCATCCATGTGTACTTGAGAAGAATGTATATTCTGCTGCATTGCAGTGATATATTCTATAAATGTCAATTAAATCCATCTGATCCATTGAGTCCTTTAGAGCAGGGGTCCTCAAACTACAGCCCGCGAGCCACATGCAAATACAAATATTGTATTTGTTCCCCCCCATTTTTTTTTACTTCAAAATAAGATATGTGCAGTGTGCATAGGAATTCGTTCATAGTTTTTTTTTAAACTATAGTCTGGCTCTTCAATGGTCTGAGGGACAGTGAACTGACCCCCTGTTTAAAAAGTTTGAGGACCCCAGCTTTAGAGTCTCTGTTTCATTGTTAAGTTTTTGTCTGTAAGATCTATCCAGTAAAGTCAGTGTGGGGTTAAAGTCCCCTAGTATGACTTTATTGTTATCAATCTCTCTGTTAAAGTCCCCCAGAAGTTTTCTTCTATATTTAGGTGGCCCTACATTAGGTGCCTATATGTTTTACCAGGGTTATATCCTCTTGTTGGATTGATCCCTTTAATATTATTTAGTTACCTTTGTTGTCTTTTGTTATGGCCTTTTTAGAAAAGTCTATATTGTTGGACATCAGTATTGCTACTCCAGCTTTTTTTTTTCTTTTCCATTTGCATGGAAAAATTTTTTCTATGCCTTCACATCTTCCGTGTGTCTTTTGTTTTGATGTGG
>NW_006287811.1:241797-247537 GCF_000327345.1 Myotis davidii
GTCTTTTGTGATGGTCTTCATTAGGAAGTCTATTTTGTCAGATATGAGTATTGCTATCCCAGCTTTTTGTTTTGTTTTGTTTCCATTTGCATGGAAATTTTTTGCCAGGAATTCTTTATCCTGTGTGAGTCTTTTGTTCTAAGGTGGGTTTCTTGTAGACAGCACATAGTTGGGTCATGTTTTTGTATCCATTCAACTACGCGATGCTTTTTGATTGGAGCATTTAAACCATTTGCATTTAGTGTTATTATTGATAGGTACTTATTTATTGCCATTTTAATTCTGTATGGCTAGGTTTCTCTCTCTGTTTCTTCTACTCATTACTGCAGTCCCTTTAGCATTTCTTGTAATGCTGGATTCATGGTGATGTACTCCTTTAGCCTTTATATGTGTGAGACACTCTTTATTTGCCCATCTATTTTGAATGATAGTCTTGCTAGATATAGTAATCTTCATATCAGATCACCTAGAGTACTTCATGCCATTCCCTTCTAGCCTATAGAGTTTCTGATGAAAAATCAGGTGTCAGCTTTATGTGAACGCCTTTGTAGCTAGCAGTTTTTCTTTTCTCTTGTTGCCTTTAAGATTCTCTCCTTTTCCTTGATTTTCATTTTATTATGATGAAATTTTAATTATGATGTGTCTAGGCATGGGCCTGTTTGGGTTCTTCTTGCTAGGGGTTCTCTGTGCCGCATGAACTTGTGTGCCTTTTTTTTTTTACCAGGTTAGGGAAGTTTTCTGCCATCATTTCTTCAAACACATTCTCTATTCCTTTCTCCCTTTCTGCCTCTTCTGGCACACCCGCTATTCTAATATTATTATGTTCAACTCTGTTTTTTAATCCAGAGATCCAATCCTCAGCTTCCCCTATTCTGTGGTGTACTCCTTGCAATGTTCTTTATTTATGTTATGTCTTTTTTTTATCTCAGACTGTTCCTTTTTCATAGTTACTATATCATATTTTCATGCTGTTGAGCATCTTTACCATCATTACTCTGAACTCTGTTTCAGGTATATTTCTTATCTCTGCTTCATTTATCTTCTCTTTTGGAGAATTCTCTGGTTCTTTCATTTCGGGGTTGTTTCTTGTCTCATTTTGGCTGTCAGTTTAGGTTTGTGACTATGTATTATATAGATCCTCTTCACTTCTCAATGTCTAGTGCAGGACAGGGTTAAAGGCTGTTTCTGACTAATTAGATCAGGCAAAGACTCAAAGCCTCCCATCTATCCTCTGCCTACAGACTGATAGGATTCCAACTTGCAGTGCCCCCCAGGCAATCGTCCTCTGGTGTGTTGAGAGTTTTCTCAACAGGCCGGGGGAAGTTGTTTCTGCCTGGAGGCTAATTGTTATTTTTAATCTCTTAACGACCTCAGGGCAAGGTGTTTTCCAATAAGGTATATCAACTATCTCCCTCCTCCCCTCCCAGGCAAGGAAATGTTTATATGGGAAAGATGTCCTCTCCTGCGTGAAGGAATTACTCAACCCAGGAAACTTGAGGTGTCTGCCTTCTGAGCTGTATCCTCTAGTCCCCAGTCCTGGCTTCTATTCTCACAGCTCCAGTTCACTTTACCCTCCCTCTGCCAGAGCACAGGTGGGTGGCTGCACAGGGCATTTTATGCATTGGCCCTTTAAGAGGGTGCCTGAATTTTTAGCTGTCACTCCCTGGCAGACAGCACCCTGCTTTTCACAGCCAGATGTTATGTTGGTACCCTGCTTAGTATTGGTGCTCTCTGCTGAGGGGGGCCCAGCTTGGGGTTTAGATAGCAGAGTTCTCAGTGGCAATCCCCCAAAACTAGTATGTGTCTCCAGGACTTCAATTGCTGTCTGTGGGTGCCTGGCCAGCGGTTTCACGCTTCTACCCCTTCCTACCAGTCTCTATGGGGTCTCCACTTTTGGTCCTCGAGCCTCAGGGTTCTCTCCTGCAAGTTTTGCAATGATTATTCAGGAATTTTTTCTGTATTTTAGTCCTAATTTCAGTTGCTCCTGGGAGCATGTCCATGAAGCATCCAGTTACTCTATCAATGTTTTTTATTGCAAGATGGTATTTTGTAAAATGATAATATAATTTAACATTCCATTGATTGAAATACTTATGATTGTAAATTGTATTAGGTTTTATATTATCAAACACACGATTAAGGTAGTTTTTCAACTGCTATTTAATAATTGAATAGAGAATGAAAATCAGAAGTTCTCAGAGTTGAGAGACATTTTCAGCATTCTATATTCCATCTTGTATAGCATAGGAGGCTTTATCTGGTCACCTAGGAATTTAACTCCCTGATTGAAAAGACTCTAATTGGCTGTAGAACACACTGCAAAATAGTATTGCCCTAACTATCCCGGCATATCCCAAAATGCCAAAATTTAATGGGTGGATACAAGTCTCTGTAAAGAAAAAAAGAGAAAGAGAAATTGTTATAAACAGCATTTAAAATTAACTGGGTATTGCATTAAGTGCCCATTGTGGAGAGGCTGTGCTCCACCTCAGCCAGCAGCTGGGACCCATGTGTTCCCCAGCCCTGCACACATCCTTCCTTCATCTGGGCTACTTGACTCTTCCTACGAGGTCAGTCCTGGCTCGGTCTCGGAACCCTCTCATACAGGAGAGAGGATAGGATTGGAGATTGTTTGAATGATTCTCTAGAAGTAGAAGCCCATTTTGGGATCAAATAAGAGGAAATAAATTTGAGAGAAAATGAGGAGGGAGCTACGAAGGCAGGTTGAACCATTAGACTGCAAACTCCTTGGAGTGAAGGATATAGAAAACGAGCTTGGGTGGAAATGACCTGGAATGCCCTACTCTCTAAAGAAGGTTTGCAGACTGTCAGGTAGCTCAGAAGACACCCTGGACCAAAATCAGAGAATACCCTCTAGCATGAATAGGCCCATTGTGATGGATTGCAAATTTCTGTAGTCAAGTAGTGTTTCTTCCTCAATTATGTTCCCTGTAGCTTGAAGCTGCATTATAGAGATTATCAATTATCATGTGGACTTCAGAATTCAATATTTGGTCATAGACTGACATGAGTAAGTCATAATGATTAAACTAAATTAATTGATTGGTACTTTTACAAAATATCCTGCTGAGCGTTATCGAGAGGTCAAATACCAAACCTCATTTGCAAATGAGAACTTCTGGGAAAGGTACCAGTGTGATTTTTTGACTTTTAGGGAGAAAGTACAATTTTTCCCATATATACTGTGCCTAGGCTATCAGAAACTTGGGTTTTTCTCTCATTTGTGATGGTTTCTTCATTATTTGGTGTTCTTACACTGCAGCGCAGAAAACACATTCATTGTAGTAAGTAAGACCATTGTTTGCACAGACTGGATCCACATGGTTGGAGCAAGTAGATAATCGACTCTTATATGCATTACAGTTTGGCTGTTAAACATAAAGAAGGACATAAAATTTTTCAGGTAATGAACTCTTTCAATAAAACGTTCTTTAACCTTAGTACAAGATGCCATATATCCAAATGGAATGAAAATCTATAATGAGGTTTAGAAATGAATTCCACTTAGTCATAAAATATTAATCATACATTTTTACAAACACTATATCATTTATAAAATACAGACAAATTTCTTAATGTATTTTTATAAAGTAGCCACTCTGTCGCAGGTCTCCTCATGCCTGCATAAGATTTTCCCATTATTTCATATCACAAGGTATAGTAAAATGAAATTTTAATAATTTCCCTATATTTCTCAATGGTTTCAATATTAGAGTATCAGATACATTTAGATTATCAGCAGATATGTACATATGCAATACATTAACATTTGCGAAGGTATATAAAATTTGGTTAGTAATGCCAGTTTTGGTAATTTAACTAAATAAACAAGATAGCATATCTTCTGATATACCAGCTTTTTAAAATGTCTTTGTAAACTTTAACAATTTACATGCTTCTTCCCCCTATACAATAGTCTGCTCTGTGAATATATAAAAATTATTAATTTATCCACCTTTAAGTGGATAATATTTGTAATCCTCTTGTTTTTGCTAGGTTACACAATTCTACTTTTTTATCTTTATTTTTTAAAGGAGACAGAGAAAAATATTTTAACTAATGGCTCATGCAGTTGTGGAGACTGCACAGGGCAGGCTAGAAATTCAGGTAAGATTTCTATGTTATAGTCTTGAGACAGAATTCCTTTTGTAAAAAAAAAATATTTTTATTGATTCCAGATAGGAAGGGAGAGGGAGAGAGAGATAGAAACATCAATGATAAGAGAGAATCATTGGTTGGCTGCCTCCTGAATGCTACTCACTGGGGTAAGAGCCCTGCAACTGGGCATGTGCCTTTGACTGGAATCGAACCTACAACCGTTTAGTCCTCGGGTCAACACTCTATCCATTGAGCCAGTACAGCTAGGGTCACAATTCTACTTTAAATGCACTGTAACCTTTATTAGATGCTTGGAAATAACAAGGATACTCAATAATGGAATATTTGAAATAATGGGATATTTTTATCTTGTCCAAAATACCAAATAGTTTTTTATGGCTGGCTTAATTTCATTTTATCTACCATAATAATGGCACAGTTATAAAAATTTTTTGAAGATTCACTCTTTTGCACATTTTTTTTGGTGAATTTTTATTAATAGAGGTAGGGAGAGGGTGTGTAGATAGATAGGAATATCCATGAGAGAGAGAGACATCCATTGCCTGCCTTCTACATAACCCTACTGGGGATTTAGCCCAAACCTGGGCATGAGCCCTGACCAGGAAGTGAACCAGGGACCTCGTGGTTAATGGGTGGAAGCTTGACCAGTGAGCAACACTGGCAGGGCTGTTTCGTGAAATTTGCTATTAAAACCTACAATATGGAACAATTGAAAGTTCACCTTTTTCAATATTAAAATTAATCAAAATTAAACTTACCGGAGTACGAACGCATCTTGGAAATGCAAGAGAATTTCCTGCAATCAGGACATAAAAGAAAATGTAAAAATAAAAAGAATAGGAAAACAATCAGAGTCTCTGTGGGAAGAACCTATAACTTTTAATAGAAAATACTACACATATTGCCTCCTGAGTACCTCCAGGTTCTGAGATGAGCCTTTTGTGGTAGTATCTAAACAGTCAGCTCACAAAATAACTCCAAATCTGGAAATGTAATTCTAAATTATTCTTATCTGTGAAAAATAGGTCTAAGTGTTGTGCAGCAATCACCAAGCTCTCCTGTGAAGATACCATGTTTCTTTTAATTCATTTCTTAATAAATGAAACATTCTAGTCAGAGAAGACAATGGCTTGCTTAATGTATCTAATATGCCTTGCATAGTCACCTAACTTGAAGAAATTAATTACGACTTAATGAAATAGTAGTTAGTTCTAATATCCATGGTCTCTTCAACAGATTACAACTGCTTTACTCAAATACTTCAGTCTCCTTATACTAAAGAAAGGTAAATAACCAGGTGAGGGATGATTGAGTTCTCCCCTCACACAAAGTTTTTACTTTAATGCCCTCAGAACTGGCACACAACAAATCAAATTGGCAAGGAATGTCAGATCTAGGAAACATCATTACTCCCTACACTCTGCATTTAGCAAACATAGAATCTGACCTCCAAAATATAATAATAATAATTAGGTAAATAATTTTAGTCATAAATGAACAAAAAGTTAAGTTCTGCTCATTCTAACCCAACTCTCTGCTTCCATTCCTCTAAGGTGGGAAAAGAGAAAAAAAAATCCACAGCAATAAAAGATCAAAAGAG
>NW_006287811.1:247814-254642 GCF_000327345.1 Myotis davidii
GGGCCTCACACCACTGCTGCACACCATGGCCAGCCCATAGATTCCCCACCCAACCTCCCTGAAACAGGAGGCAGTGGAGCCTGAGGCCACAGCTCTGGAGACTGTGCCTATTTTGTTCCCCTTTCTTTGTCAACCACGTTCACCCAGCTGGGGAGTCTCCTTTACTGGCTTGCTGTTGAGGAGCTTGATGGGGTTGAAATACATGGCTCAGAATAACATAAGGCAGAGGTTTTCTGTGTAAAACAGCTTGTGAGAGATGCCACTCAGATATTTCTCAATAGGTCTTCCATCACCAGGATGTTTGGGATACTTTTCAGGTATTCTTAGATGTATGGGGTGGGGATAAAGTAATAAACAGTGCTTTAAAGCCCTAAAATGGAGGAGAGATCTGAGAGCTTTTCAAGTTATTGAGTTGGAAATGAAGGAGAAACAAATCAAGAAAGAGTAGAATAAATTTTGGAAACTGTAATTACACCCATAATAGTCCATTAGTATTTTGCAACATTAGGAGCATATTAGACTCTATTGGGGATTTGGTTTATTAAACTTTTTTATTTTGAGAAAAATAGAGAGTCTCATAAAGCTGTAAGTAATAGTACAAAGAGTTATCATGTTCCTTTTAACCAATTTCCCCCAAGGGGACATCTCATAAAGCTGTAGTACAATTTTACCACCAGGAATATTTAAAAAGCTACCAAATGAATATTAGGCAACCAGCTTTGAACTTAGGCTCAAGTACAACATGGAAATAATAAGATCATTAGAGAAAGAAAGCTCAGGAGTGAAATTGAGACTACACAGTACAATGCACTAAATAAATTTTATATTGAATCATTTTCTCTGAGGAATAAGTGAAGAAAACGAGATCAAGTCAGTATAGCCCAGCTCACTTAAAATAGAGTCTGTATAGTCAGGCTGACAAAAATAGTTCAAACCAATGTGCTGAAGCATGAGGAGTGGATTTTACTTTAACTGGCCTGAGGACTCATAAATGGAGGGATATTTCATGTTCCTGAATAGGGAATCTCCTTACTGTGTAGATGTCAGTTACTCCCAAGTTGACGTATAGATTCAATACAGTGCAAATAAAAATCCCAGCAAGTTATTGTGTGGCTGCTATTAAACCCATTCTAAAGTTTATATGGAAGGCAAAAGATCCAGAATAGCCAATAGAGTATTGAAGGGGAAGAGGAAAGTTGGAGGATTGATGCTACTCAACTTCAAGTCTCTCTATAAATAACTCAATACTCAAGACTGGGCCTTGGCAGAAGAAGACACAAGTCAATTAATTCAACAGAACAGAGATCCTAGAAAGAGACCACCTTAAATATTCACCACTGATTTTTTACAAATGAGCAAAGGGATTACAATGAGGCCAAAATAGTTTTTCAAAAGAGTGCCTAAACAACAGGATATCCACATCCAATAAAATAAGCGTAAACACAGACGGTATTCCCATCACAGAAATAAAGTCCAAATGAAGCACAGACCTAATATAAAATGCAAACTTTAAAACTCCTAGATGATAAGATAGGAGAAACCCGGGGAAGGGTTAATACTATTAAATACCATACTTGAAAAAAAAAATCCTTACCCAAAGGTAATTTTTTCATTGATTTTCAGAGAGATTGGAAGGGAGGAAGAGAGGTTAAGGGAAGGAGGAAATGAGGGAAGGAGGAAGAGAGGGAGGGAGGGAGGAAAAAGAGAGAGAGAGAGAGAGAGAGAGAGAGAGATCTATGCAAAAGAGACATTTATTGGATGCCTACTGCAGGAGCCCAAACCAGTGACAGGGTTGAACCTGTAAACTATGTACTTGCCCTTGACCAGAAATCAAACTTGGGAACCTTCTTGGGAATAGAGGAAGCAGACACTCCCACCACTGAGTCATACTGGTCAGGGCTTAATCCCCTTTACTTTTCATAGGGAGGACTGTTCCCTTTTTTCCTTCTACACACAAATCAATTAAAAGTAAGCATATTAAGTAGTACATATGGGAAAAAGCTCAATGAAACTATTTCCTGTAGCATTTAAGAATACCTGCATTTTGAATGCTCAATATACCCTTCAGAGGAAGAGGAACAATTATTCCTAGAAGGACCAGACTAAAGAAGCCCTGACAGCAATACTATACAAAACAAAAAAAACAAAAAAAAAAAACCCAAATCCACAATAATGTGTGTCCCATGTTACCCACCTCAAGAAGACACACAGTACAAAGGGAGGATGTCTTGTTTACCTGTGCAACCTCAGCTAACTCCACTATGTGCAGCAGTGTATTTTAAATACTGCTATAGGAAAAGAAATGTCAGGAGAATAAGGACACAGAGAGATTATATGTCCTGGCACTGACTGGGATGTTGCCACACACAGAGGTCATCAAAGCCATTCCTACAGCAGGAAGTTTAGAGGACAATTTTATCTGATGGGCATAATGAATGCGGAGGGGAGAAACTGGTGTTTATGGATCCTAAAATAAATAAGACATGAAGTCTTTCTAAGCAAGGGAGCTGTGTAAGATCAGCAGATAAGGCAGGAAAAGAATGTCAGAAACTACAATTTGCAAATATGTCTGGAACATCAGTAGTTTTCAAACATAGATAGCTATGAGAGGGAGAACTTTGTAAAATTACCTGTGCCCATGTTCCCTCCCCAAGGTTGCAATTCCATTTGCTATATGAGATCCTAGTAACTGGTGTTTTAATAAGTTTTGAAGATGATGTTAACTTGCAGCTACAGTTGAATGTGACTGAGCTAGAGCCACAGAGCAATCTCTGGGACACTATTACATCAGTCTTCCTGCCTCCATGTACCAGAGCTTTCATCATTAGTGGAAATACATACAAACCTGTGTGGGGGTAGCTTTGTTCACACATTTATTAGGCTTCTTTTGGAAATGTAGCTTGTTTCAAATTTCTGTGATCCAGTCTCAAATAAAGGGAAACTCTCAAATGATAATGATAGGTTTTTCCTAAGAATCCCAGCCCTGGCTGGTGTTTCTCAGTGGTTAGAATGACAACCCATGCACTGAAGGATTTGGGGTTTGATTCCCAGTCAAGGGCACATACCTGGGTTGAGAATCCATCCACAGCCCCTACTTGGGCACGTGGGGAGGCAACCAATACCTGTGTCTCTCTCACATTGATATCTCTCTCTGTGTTTCCCCTTTTCCCACTCGGTTCAACTGTCTCTAAAATCCAATGGCAAAAATATGCTCCAGTGAGCATTAACAGCAATAAAAGAATGTAGACAACTGTGCTCCATGTCTTAGCTCTGTGGCTTAGTATGTTATAAATATTAAAGTTTTTATATATTATCTGATTAAAGTTAATTCATTTATATAAAATGAATTAAAATAAAATAGCTGCATGCAATTGTTAAATGTTCTTAGATAAAAAAATGCATAAAAGAGCCTGTACCAAATAAACATAGAATAAAGACGGAAGCATTTTCAGATAGTTAATGAAACCCTGTTACATAAAAGGGCTGAATCATTTATTGAACAAATATCAGCAAATTGAATACTGCAATATTTTTTAAAGATTAAGTAGGATATTCGGAACTCAATGTTTATTCAACATTTGAAAACTAAGAAATGTAATTCACTATATTAACAGAGTAAAGGAGAAAATCATATGACCAGCTCAATAGACAGATATTCATGATAAAAATAATTGTAATGACTAAAATGTAAGTAGATACTAAGCTTCATGAAGGACATCATGAAACACAGCAAACAGTGTAATTCATGTTGTAATATTTATTGTTTCCTCATAAGATGAAGAGATCTCATAGTGCAATAAAGAAAGGAAAAGGAAAAAGCAGAAGGATAAGAGAGTTTAAGATTGACAAAGAAAAGTAAAATTGTCTCTATTAGCAAATAGCCACTGCATAATGGCCTAATAAATGTATATTTTCAAAGGAAATTACAGCTCTAGCCTATTGGCTCTGTGGATAGAGTTTAGGACCGAGGACTGAAGGATCCCAGGTACAATTCTGGTCAAGGGCATGTACTCACTTGCAGAGTCCATCTCTGGCCTGGTAGGGGCCCAAGCAAGAGGCAACCAATCACTGTGGCTCTCTCACATTGATGTCTCCCTCCCTCTCTCCCTCTCTCTCTCTCCCTCCCTCCCTCCCTCCCTCCGTCGCTCCCTGTCATCTCTGGGAAAGGACCAAAAAAGGGGGGGGGCAGTTACAAAAATTGAAAATAAATGCTTTATAGTTAAAGGATACAAGGTCAATATATACTAGCAAAAATGACAAAAACTTAAATTTACAATATTTTCCCAACAGCTTTGCTAAGGTATAATTCACATATAATAAACTTCACATACTAAACTGTGCAGTCTGATAAATTTGACATATGTATACGCCCCTGAAATGATCTTTACATTCAGGAGAGTGAATATATCCATCACACCCGAAGTTTCCTCCTGTCCATCCCTTCCTCTCTTCCCAGGCAGCTGATGTTCTGTTATCACTTTGGATTAGTTTGCCTTTTCTAGAATTTTACATAGATATAATAATGCCATATGTATCCTAGTTTGCCTTTCATTCAGCAAAATTATTTTGGGAAACATCTGTGTTGTTGTGTGTATCAGTACATTTACGTTCTTTCCAATTTGAAAATATACAAAATAAAGTTGCCACAAATATTCATATACATGGCTTTCTTAGGCATATGCATACATTTCACTTGGATGAATGCCTAGCAGTGGACGGACTGGAACACAGAGTAGTTCATAAGGTTAAAAGCTTCTTATTTTTAAAGAGTCTGCCGAATTTTTTGCCAAAGTATTGTCCTGCTTTACATTCCCATCATTGGTGCCTGAGAGTTCCAGTTGCTCCACACCCTCACCAATACTTGGTGTGATCAGTCTTATAATGTCTAGCCACTCTGTTAGGTATAGAGCAGTATCTCATTGTGGTTAATTTTCATTTCCTTAACAACTTTGGCCTTTGAAGGGGGTTATTTTTAGGGAAATACAATTGACGTAAACATTGTGTGGTTTTAAGGTCTATAACCTGTTAGTTGGATACATTTGTATACTATATATGATTAACACCATAGCTAGATAAACCCCTACCATGTCACATAATCATTTCTTGTTTGTTATGAGAACATTTAAGATCTAGTCTCTTAGCAACTTTGATGTATTGTTGACTATAATCGCAATGCTCTGCATGACTGTAGAACTTATTCGAACTTTAACTTCAGCTTTGTACTCTTTGATCAACATATCCTTATTTTCCCAAGTCCTCAGGCTCTCATAACTACCGTTCTACTCTATGTTTCTATGTAGTAAGCTTTTTAAGGTCCCATGTATGTGACATTATTATACAGTATTTGTTCTCTGTCTGACATTGCTCACTTGACATAATGCTCTCAAAGACCATTTGTGTTTTCACAAATGGAAGGCATTCTGTTGTCCATCTTATTTATACCAACTTACATTCGCACCCATGGTGTACAAGGATTTCCTTTTCTTCACATCCTTGTCAACACTTGTTAGTCATCTTGATGATAGCCATTCTGAGAGGTGTGTGGTGATATCTCATTGTGGCTTTGATTGGCATTTCCCTGAAGATTTTCCAGTCCATTTCCATGTACCTGTTGGCCATTTGCATGTGCTCTTCAGAAACTGTCTGTACAGATCCCTTGCCCTTTGTTTAAAATGTATTTCAGAGAGAAGAAGGGAGAGGGAGAGCGAGAGAGTGAGAGATGGGTACATCACTGATGAGAATTATTGATCTGTTGTCTCCTCATGCCCCTGCTGGGGATCAAGCCCACAACCCAGGCTCATAACCTGACTGGGAATTGAACCGAGACCTCCTGGCTCATGGGTTGATGCTGAACCACTGCGCCATACCTGCCATTTTTTAATTGATTTTTTTATTGTTATTTAGACATATTAGTTTTGTATATATTTCAGATGTTATGAGATACATGGTTTACAAATTGCTCCCATTTTCTAGGTTGTCTTTTCATTTGTTGGTTGTTTCTTTTGCTGTTCTGAACCACTTTTAACTGGATGCAGCCTCATATAACCAACAGAACAGTTCTGTAAGTTTAAACTAGTGATAATATCTTCAAGCTCTTTATAGCTAATTGGTGACGGGTTATAAAAGTGACATGTGTGCCTCTGAAAACTTTCTGTGGGTTTTATCAACCATATTAAACTATTTGAAGAGTGTAATATCAAATTTTAGTAAATAATATTGTTTTGTAATTTAAAAAAACCTTACTGTTCAAGTAATTTAAAAAAACCTTACTGTGACTTGGACAGCAGAACAATCTATGAGAGTAGTAATGAGTTTATTAGAATACCTTCTTGTAGTTGAGTTCTGTATCAATATCTAGAAATCCTGGGAATTCATTGAGAGAACGAAGGTGTGATAATACTAACCTATTTGATTTAGACAAATGTCACCTATCTAATATGTTAGCTTATTGGTACCAGGAGAACAAATTAGTGATCAAATAACTGCCTTCTAAATACCTCATGTGTCTGAGAAAATAAGACAGAGTCAGGGGAAAGAATAGATACTTGGTACAATTCCCTGGTCCTCTTCTTAGCTCTTTATGTTTTTGACAGGATCAAATTTCAAAGACTTTTTAGTGTGAACCAAATGTCTCCATGGACATTTTGGATAGGACCAAACGTCTCCTACTTGTGGTTAGGAATAAGAATTGTTAAGAGATATGTTTATAGTTGCCTGCAGACTTGGCTCAGACACAGAAATTATTCTTGTCATCACCAACCGGTTCCATGTCACCTACTTTAAAGAAAAAAGACGTTATAGTTTGGATCAATATCACAAGCCATTTGC
>NW_006287812.1:0-791 GCF_000327345.1 Myotis davidii
CTATTTCAATTACCACCATCTTATATTGGTAGCTGAGCCTCCTAGCTTTAGCGCTCAAAGCTCAAAGTCTTCCCCCAACACACACACACACACACACACACACTGGAAAGCCTACATGGTGCTCACTTCCTTGCCAGGACCTTTGTGGACTACTTACCTTTGAGCTTTTTGTTTGTATTTTTCTGTTGCAGGTGTTAGTCGGCCCCTTTCTAAGCTGTCAAATAAAGGTTCAAATAAAGCTTCAGGAAAAGACCAGACATTCCTTTCTCCTTTGTTACCAGTCCTATACCTTAGGTTCACTTTAAATCCTACAGAGAATCTTTGTTCAGATAGTGGAAGGTCCCACTATCCCAGAGTAGTGGGCAACACGCTGCCTGAGATTCCATAACTGAGTTTGACTTCTCCAGTGGTCTCTTTGCCATAACATTGAAACATGCCCAAGTGATTTTAATTTACCTCAGGTTTCAAAATATTTTAAATTTTGCCTCACATGGAAGCCAGTTAACCTAAAGCTCTGAATCAAAAGTAGGTTATTCTGAAGATCTTATATGCATATGTGCATAACCCATGGACTCAGACAGTGGGATGGAGAGGGCCTGGGGCCAGGGGATGGGGGAGAGTGGTTTGGAGGGGGTTAATAGAGAGAAGCAGGGGACTTATGCAATAATTCCTATAGTAAAGAGTTATTTTTTAAAAATCCAATAAACAAAAGTAGGTTATTGGTCCGTATAATACCTAAGTCTCCATCCATGACTCATCAGTATCCATGTGTGACCAGTAGGATTCTATCT
>NW_006287813.1:0-252 GCF_000327345.1 Myotis davidii
TTTAGAGAGTGTGGAAGGGAAGGGGAGAGAGAGAAACATCGATGTCAGAGAGACATATAAATTGATTGCCTCCCACACTCCCACATGAGTCCCAGATTGAGCCTGCAACCAAGGTACATGCCCTTGACCGGATTTGAACCCAGGACCCTTCAGTCCATGGGCCAATGCTCTATCCACTGACCAAAACCTGCCAGGGCCAGAATTTGTATTCTTTGAACCTTGTTTCCCCCCACTATGGTTGAGTGTTTACTT
>NW_006287814.1:0-530 GCF_000327345.1 Myotis davidii
CAGGAGTACCGCTGCATCCAGCCCTCTGTATAGATCCTTCCGTGGGACGTCCCAATTCCAGTTCAACGACCGGTCCTTACCTCTCTTGAGAGTCCAGGTGGCTCGGTTTCCAAATTGAAAGTTTTGGGTGGACTGGAGGCGTCCTTGGTAGTCGTTCTCCACAGGTGTGGGGTATCTTGCTGAGTGCCCGGCGACAAGTGGGGGAGAGCCTCCTGCCTTGAATAGGCGGTCCCTCTCACCCCTGGCGGGGGAGAGCCTCCTGCCCTAAACAAGGGGTCCGTCTCACCCCTGCCAGGGATCTCGCTGGGGCCTCCAAATGTTATGGGTTAGCTCAAAGAGATAGACCACCGACTCAGAATTTAAATTTTAAGAGCCTTTATTAAGCTGATCAGCTGACGGCCAGCCCCTCCAGCCCTAAACAAGGGGTCCCTCTCCTCCCAGCCGGGTATCTCGATGGGGCCTCCAAATGTTATGGGTTGACTCAATGAGATAGACAAACTGACTCAGAATTTAAATTTAAGAGCCTTTTA
>NW_006287815.1:0-593 GCF_000327345.1 Myotis davidii
GAGTGGTTGGGAGCCAACAGTCCTGGATTGTGAAGCCATGGGATCGGGCCTAAACCAGCAATCAGACATCCCCCAAGGGCTCCAAGATTGGAGAGGATGCAGGCTAGCCTAAGGGACACCCTCCCCCTCCCCAGTGTACAAATTTCATGCACCAGGCCTCTAGTCTATATATATAAAAGCCTAAGCAACCATCACAACCAAAACAACTGGACGGACTACCAAAAAGGCTGCATGAGACGGTCAGGCCTGCAGGGTGGTTAGTGAGGGCCAACCAAATGACTGAGCGGGCTGCATGGAACGCCCAGGCAGGCGGCGGGTGCAGTGAGGGGCTACCAAATGACCAAACAGCTGGCTGTGTGGGGAGATCAGGCCAGCAGGGGGGCACTTGGGGGTGACCAGGCCTGCATGGGGGCAGTTAGGGGCGATCAGGCAGGCAGGCAGGTGAGCAGTTAGGAGCCAGTGGTCCTGGATTGTGAAAGGGATGTCCAACTGCCAGATTAGGCCCGATTCTGGGGATTGGGCCTAAACCGGCAGTCGGACACCCTCCAAGAGGTACTGGATGGAGAGGGTGCAGGCTGGGTATATATGTATAT
>NW_006287816.1:0-654 GCF_000327345.1 Myotis davidii
ACTTCTGGGGGAACCGAGACAAAAACATATATTCGAGATACCTTAATATAATGAGATAATATTGAGAAATCTCAAAATTAACGTGTAAAGAACAAATTTTTTATTCGCCCTGATGCCAGTTAGCAGGATGGCAGAAAGGGAAAGAAGTACACACCTCTCCATTTCTGAACTTCCTTAGAAGGTGGACACATTATTTTAGGTGAAGGAAACTCAGCCCTTGAGCATCACAAAAGGCCCTCACTCCCTCACAGGAGATGCCTCTGTAGCATGCATGGGAGTGACAACCTGAGCCCAGCTTTTCGCTAATGACTTGTGATATTTAGTCAAACTACAAAGTCTTTTTTCTTTCAAGTAAATGACATGGAACCTGTTGGTGATGACAATCTTTTTTCTAAGTAAATGACATGGAACCTGTTGGTGATGACAAGAATATTTTGTGTGTCGGAGCCAAGTCCTTACGCAGCTATAAACATAACCCTTAATAATTCCTATCCCTAATTATGGTTCCCAGTTATTTGGTCCTGTCCAAAATGTACAGGACATTTGGTCACATAAAAATATATTTTAAGTTTGATCCTGTCAAAATATACACACTTCCCATAGCCAGTATAGCTCAGTTGGTTGTGAGCACAATTCCATGCACTGAAAGATCAC
>NW_006287816.1:1312-3071 GCF_000327345.1 Myotis davidii
TTTGTGCTATTCAATTTATTCCTAGAATTATTAATCTTTCCCAAAGCAAAGAATCTACAATTCTTCATAAAAGACTTGTGTTATTGAAAAATGTAACCACTTTAGCATAGCCTTATTTCACCTATAAGTGGAATACTCTAACTCTGAAGGCACAAACCTTTGATATTGCTTTTCATTTAGAAGGCCTTGGAAAGCAGCATTTTCTTAATTTACTTAAGAATCAAAAGAGGTCTCACTAACAATTCTGACTCCTAGACTTGTCCAGTTTAGCTTCTGATCCAGTATGGCTAAGCAGGAACCAGGGAATTTTATCAAATATCTGCTCCTTCATCTGCCTCTCTCATTTCTCTGGATGCAAGAGGTATTTAGCAGTCAGTTAGATCTGATCACTAATTTTTTTTTCTGGTTACAATAAGCCAACATGTGGACAGATAGCATTTGTCTAAATCAAATAGGACATTCTCATTCTACCTCAATTCTGTCATTGCACAAATTCTTTCATGAATTCCCAGTATTTCTAGATATTGATACAGAAATCAAGTAAAAGGGAGTATTCTAATAAACTCACTGCTATTCCCATATACTGCCTTGCTGTCTGACTCACAGTAAGGTATTTTCCATTACTTTAAGAACACTCTTTAATAGAAAACAACATTTTATTTGTTTAAGTTTTGCATTACACTACTTGTAATAGTTTAATGTGGTGGATAAAACCCCCACAGAGAGTTTTTATGCACTCACTTTTATAACTCAGCACCACTTAGCTATAAACAGCTTTAAAATATCATCACTACCTTAAATTTACAGAATTGTTCTTATAATTATGAGAGGCTGCATCAAGTTAAAAGTCTGCACAGCAAAAGAAACAACTAACAAAATGACATGAAAAAAAACACCTACAAAATGGGAGCAAATTTTGTAAACTAAATATCTCCTAAGAGGTTAATATGTGAAATATATACAGAACAAATACAAATCAATAACCATAATAAAGCAAATTAAAAATTGACCCCACCGTTTGGCTCAGTGATTGAGTATCGACCTATGAACCAGGAGGTCATGGTTCAATTCCAGTCAGGACAAATGTCCGGGTTGCAGGATCGAGCACCAGTGTGGGGTGTGCAGGAGGCACCCAATCAATATTTGTCTCACATCATTGATGTTTCTATCTCTTCCTTTCTCTCCCCTCTTCTCTGAAATCAATAGAAATGTATTTTTAAAAAATTGGCAGGGGAGTAGTGCCTGTGCTGCTCAGTGGTTGAGTGTGGACCCTGAATCTGGAGATCAAGGTTTGATTCCAGGTCAGGACAAATGACCAGTTTGTGGGTTTGATCCCCAATAGGTGTCAAGCAGGAGGCAGGGAAATAGATGACTCTCATCATTGATGTTTCTGTCTCTCTCCCTTTCCCTGAAATTAATAGAAAAAATTGGCAGGGGATTTCTACAAACATTTTTGCTGAAGAAGACATACAAATGGCCCACAAGTACATGAAAATGTAGTGGAAAATCGTCAGGGAAAAGCCAATCAGAGCCACAGTGAGATATCCCCACAACCTGTCAGAATGGCTATCATCAAGAAGACTATCAAGTGTTGATGAGGACGTGAAGAAAAGGCAATCCTTGTACAGCACGGGTGGGATTATAAGCTGGTAGAGCCATGATGGAGAACAGAATGGAAATTCCTTAAAAATAGAAAGGCCATCTAATACAGAAAAAAATACCACTTCTTAGTATATATTCAAAGAAGTGAAAATAACAT
>NW_006287816.1:3625-12397 GCF_000327345.1 Myotis davidii
GGATATGAATATTTGTGGCAGCTTTATTTTGTATATCTGCAAACTGGAAATAATGTAAATGTTCAAGGACAGGCAAATGAATAACAAATTATGGCCTATCCATACAATGGATATTAGTCAGCAATAAAAGTAAGGAAGGACTGATACACATGACAACACGAATGTTTGTCAAAAAAATTTTGCTGAATTACAGACAAACCAGGGTACATATGGCACAGTCCATCTATGAAAAATTCTAGAAAAAGCAAACTAATCTAAAGTGGAAACAGATCATCAGATGCCTGGGGAGAGGTGAAGGGAGGAACAGGCGGAAACTCTGGGTGGTGATGGGTATGTTCACTATCTTGATTGTGAAGATCATTTCACGGGTGTATACAAATGTTAAATCTATCAGACCCCACAGTTTAGTATGTGAAATTTATTGCATGTGAATTATACCTCAGCAAAGCTGTTGGGAAAAAATTGTAAATTTTAGTTGTTATTTTTGCTAATATATATTGACCTTATATTCTGTGATTATGATGCAGTCCTTATTCATTTTAGTAATTGCCTTTTAAAATATACACTTCTTAGGATATTCTGCAGAAAACATTTGCTAATAGAAACTATGTTATTTCTCTTTCACTTCTCTTTCTACATCTTACACTCCCCTGCCCTTCTGCTATTTCTTGTTCTGTTCTTTACTGCACTGTCTCAGACCTCCTCTTATTATGGGAAAGCAATCAAAACCATAGCATAAATTATGCAGGCTGCTGAGATGCCCTTCATCACACTGTCTACTTATATTTTAGTCATCAGAGTTTGTTTTTTTTTTATCACGAATACCTGTCTATTGAGCTGGTCATATGATTTTTTCTTTTGATCTGTTAATGTAGTGAATTACATTTCTTAGTTTTCAAATGCTGAATCAGCCGCGAGTTCTGGAAAATCCTACTTTATACAAATCTTTAAAAAATAGCGCTGTATTCAAATCTCTGCTATTTGGTCAATGAATGATACAGCCCTTTTAGATAACAGGTTTTCATTAACTATTTGAAAATGCTTCTGTCTTTATTCTATGCTTATCTGGTACAGGCATTTGTAGGCATTTGTATATAACAAATATTTTAACAATTGCAAGTAGCAATTTTATTTTAATTCCCTTTTTTGTCTTTCTTTCTTTCCTTTTGTTTTTACAAATTAGCTAACTTATAATGCGATAATACATGCAATTTTTTAAGGTCCCTCACATACTAAGCCAGAGAGCTAAGACCTGAAGCACAGCTGTCTGGCTCTATTAGTAGATGCTTTTGTTGTTATTATTAATCATCACTGGATAATATTTCCTCCATAGATTTTTTTGAGAGAGTAGGAGGTGTTTGGAGATAAAGAGAGAAACATAGATGTGAGAGAGACACATGGATTGGTTGCCTTCCCCAGATGCCCTGCTAGGGGCGGGGGATCAAATCTGCAACCCAGGTGTGTGAGCTGGATGCAGGATCAAACTAAACACTTAAGTGCATGGCCTGATGCATTAACCACTGAGAAAAACCGGACAAGCTTGGCTCTGGAATCTTACTAGTAAGACTAAGCTGTCATTATCATTTTAGAGTTTACTTTCCTTCTTTTGAGACTGGATCACAGAAATCTGAAACAAGCTGAATTTCCAAAATAAGTGCAATTTAAGTGTGTGAATAAAACTAGCCACAGACTGGTTTGTATATACTTCAACTAACTATGAAAGCTCTGGAGTAGGGAAATAGGAAGAATGATATAATAGTGACCCCCAAGATTCTACCCGTCACTCTCCAATATGGCTGTATGCTATTACCATCTTAGAAACTTTTTAAAAATACTGGTTACTAGGATCTCATCTAAAAAAATGAATTGCAACCTTGGGGAAGGAACATGGGCACAGGTATTTTACAAAGTTCTCCATGTGCTTCTCATAGATATCTATATTGTAAAACTAGGGAGGTTTCAGACATATTTGCAAATTGTACTTTCTGACATTCTTATCCTGCCTTATCTCCTGATCCTACTACACAGCTCCCTTGCTTAAAAAGACTTCATGTTCTGTCTATGTTGGATCTATAGACATATTTATCATTTTCTCCCCTCCCCATTCATTATGCCCATCAGATAAAATTGTCCTCTAAACTTTCTGCTGTAGCAATAGCTTTGAGTTGTGTGGCCATTTCCCAGTCACTGCCAGGGCATATAATCCCTTTGTGTCTTATCTCTCCTGACATTTGATTTCCTACATAGCAGTATTTAAAATACACTCAACATAGAGGAGCTGGCTGTGGCTGCACAAGTAAACAAGACATCCATAGTCTGCCTTTGTATTGTGTCTTCTTGAGGTGGGTAACATGGGGCATACATTGTTGTATTTTCTTTTGCACAGTATGGCTGTCATAACTGTTCCAGCTCTGCTCCTTCTAAGATTAATTGTTCCTGGTTCTCTGAAGGATAAAATGAGCATTCAAAACGGCATGTATTCTTAAATGCTACAGATCTGTTGAGTTTTATTCCATATGTATTGTTTAACATGTTGACTTTTAATTGATTTGGGTGCAGGAGGAAAAGGGAACAGTCTTCCCTAATGAAAAGAAAGGGGGTTTAGCATGACTCAGTGGTTGGAGTGTTAGCCCCCTGTCCCCACCCTGAATCTCTAGGCTTCCATTCCTGGACAAGGGCAAGTACCTTGGTTGCAGGTTCTATGGTGGCCCTGGTCTGGGCAACTACAGGAGGCAACCAATAAATATGTCTCTCTTGCATAACTGTTCACTCTATCTCTCTATCTCTCTCCCTCTCTCCCTCCTTACCACCCTCCCTTTCTCCCTTTCACTCTCACTGAAAATAAATGGAAAAAATATCCTTGGGTGAAAATGAAAAAAGAAAAGAAAAAGAAAATACTAGAGAAGTTTAACACCTTAGGAGTATAGTCTCTTCTTTCTCAAGGTGGAGGATCCAGGACGTGGCCTCTCTGGTTGTGTTCATTGAACTCTTTATGGGAGTTTGTCATAAACATTCTGGTTTCTTTACAACTTTCTAAGCAGTTCAAATAGCTAACTTCTCATTGAATATCAATGCCAGCTGTATTATCATCATGTTGGCATTTCCATTTTCTCCTGGTGAGTACATTTGCAATCCTGGATAATTTCTCAAATCCTAGAAAATGCAGGCAAGATTTGGTATCATCTAGGAACAAAATTGGTCGTTCCATTTGGTTTAGAATCCCTGAATTGATAAACCCAATGGACAACAGTGCACATGAACCTTTGAGTACATTTTTTAAAAACCAAATTGCAAAAGGTTAAGAAACTGTATAGTGGATTTGAATTGCCACTGGATACTGGGGCAGGGAAATTCATCCTGTTTCCCACCTCTAAAGCTGAAGTACTTGAAGAATCCTTATCTTAGGAGTTAGAGATCATTTTTTCAAATGGAAATGGCTAGAATAATCTCTTTAGGGTCTGGTATTTTTAGTTATCAGCCCCAACATCAAATCGTTACCTTAGGCAAACCCTCTTTGATATCTCTTGGGGTAATTCATCTGCCTTGAAATTGAGAGTTGTTTACTGTGAGGCAACTTCATGGACAATGGAAACAACATTGGAATGATCAGTCTCTATTAATTCCCTTTACACTAGAATGATATTAGCAAGTCATTATCTTTCTTGCTCTTCAGTTTCTTCATCTAAAACTGTCAAAAACAAAATGATACCTCTAAAACTGTCAATAACAAAATGATACCTTCAAATGAAGGTGTTGTTGGGTTTAAATAATACAATGTTTTTTGAGACAAAGTTTGATCTACTGTACAAATTAGCACTGCTTATAGATTTGGCAATTTGACTTTCCTAGCAACAGTCAATGCCAGAGAAGGCTCACTCATGCCATCTTGTGTCCTCATGAAAAGAACTGCCCCCATGTCTTCTCACAACAGATGTGGAAATATCATTGGAGATACCAAGTTATTTAATGTCTTTTATATATTTGCAGGAGCTAAATTGGCTAAAATCTCTGATTTTATGACACAGGCAAATCACCTCTCACTTATTAGGAAATGGAGAACATTTCAGTTTTGTAAATTATTATAAAATGAATTTTCATATGGTAAAATTCTTATAGTAAAATTGGTATGTTACAAAGTAGAAACCTAAATTATTACCTTCTCCAGAGAAAATGCAGAAATTCCAGCAAACCAGGAGCATACATATTTATATTACTCCTTTTAATAATCTGTAATCTACTGTGTGTAAGTACAGAAAATAATTCAATCTTTTATATTACATATAAAAAAGTATATACATGTTTCCAACTTTTGTTATTATAGATTATGCCTCAGAAAATAAATAACCTTGTGCATATGTATTTTATTGAGAATTTTTTTGAAGAGCAATTTTTGATTCACCACAAAATTGAGAGTAAGTACCGAGATATCCTATATCCCTATCTCCCCTGCCCGTACACATGCATAGTTTCAACCATTAACATGGACAACAGAGTGGTACATTTGTTCAGAATGATGGAAACACATTAACACAATATTCATACAAAGTATGTAGTTTATATTAGTTTACTCTTGATGTTGTATAGTCTATGAGTTTGAACAAATATATAATGACATACATTAATCATTATGGTATTGCGTATTTATACTGTCCTAAAATTTCTTTGTGCTCCACCTATTCATCAATCCATCTCCCTATGCATGACAACCACTGACCTTTTTACTGTCTCCATAGTTTGCGCTTTTTGAGAATAACATATAGTTGGAATTATACAGTATGAAGCCTTTTCAAATTGGCTTCATGCACTTAGTAACATACATTAAAGTTATTGTCCTCTTTCTTGCTTTGATTCTCCTTTCTTTCCAACTCAGTAGCTTGAAAAGCTTTCACATCTCATCTCTATTTTAGGGTTTAAATCACTGTTTATTACTTTATCCCCACCCCATACTTCTGAGAATATCATAATATCATCCCAAACCTCCAACTAAGGGAAGACCTATTGCGAAATATTTGAGTGGCATTTCTCACAAGCTGTGTTACACAAAATATCTCTGCCTTATGTTATGATGAGCCATTTATTATTAAACCCATCAAGCTCCTCAACGGCAAGGCAGTAGAGGAGACTCCTCCGCTGGGTGAAGGTGGTTGACAAAGAAAGAGGAACAAAATAGGCACAGTCTGTAGAGCTGTGGCCTCAGGCTCCACTGCCTCCCGTTTCAGGGAGGTTGGGTGGGGAGTCTATGGGCTGGCCATGGTGTGCAGCATTGCTGTGAGGCCTGCTCCAGGTCAGTCCTTCCTGAAATGTTTCTATATTCTGAGGAAAAAGGGAGATTCCAGTGCCCATATTTCCTTAAGTGGTGTCAGGCCTCTTTGGGCTGAGCCAAGGTTTGAGAATGGACAGCTCCTTCTTAAGTGAGCTGAGAATGTGTCCTGGGGTTTCTCTCAAGTCTCTACGAGGCCTTCTGTTCCCATGTCTGTCTCCTTGATCTTGTGTGTTTCGGCAAAGAAAAAAGGGAAAAGTATGGAGGCAGAGAGGTGGGTTAGAATGAGCAGTAGGACTTAGTTTTTTGTTTATTTATGACTAAAGATATTTACCTAATTATTATTTTGGAGGTCAGATTCCATGTTTGCTAAATGCTGATTGTAGGGAGTAATGATGTCTCCTAGATCGGATAATCTTTGGCAATCTGATTTGTTGTTTGCCAGTTCTGAAGCCACTAAAGTCACAACATTGTAAAAGGTGAGAATTAATTCAAAATTTATCTTCCTTTAGTGCAAGAAGAATAGTGAATTTGAGTAAAGGAACTGTGACGTGTTGAATTGGATCCTGATCTTAGAACTGAGTACTATTTCATGACGTACTAATTTCTTCCTGTTAGGTGACCTTATGCAAGGCATATTAAGTGGCATTAAATAAGGCATTGTCTTCTCTGAACAGGATGTCTCATTTATTAAAAAATTAATAAAAAGAACTATGGTATCTTCACAGGAGAGTTTGATGATTACTGCAAAACACTTCAAATTATTTTTTACAGATGAGAATAATTTGGAATTATATTTACAGATTTGGATGTATTTTCTGAAATACTATTTTGATATTACCACAAAGGCTCACCTGAGAACTTGGGATACTGAGTAGGCAACTTGTATGCAATTTTGATACAAAAAAGTATAGGTTCTACCACCAGAAACTCAAATTTCTTTCCCTTCTTCTTATTTTTACATTTTCTTTTGTGTGATTGTTGCAGAAACCTTTATTGCATCACTAAAACACAGTCCCATGGAGGTAAGTTAATACATATTAATTTGGAAATTAAAAAAGCTTTTAATATTTTGAAGATATTTTTTATATATTTTAGAGAGGAAGGGAGAGGGAGAGAGATACAGAAACATCAATAACGAGATACAACCATTGATAGGCTGCCTCTTGCATGCCCCACACTAGGGATGAACCCTACAACCTGGGCATGTGCCCTTACTAGGATTGGAACCGTGATCTCTTGGTTCATAGATTGATGTTCAATTACTGAGTGACACTGGCGGGGCAGCTTTTAATTATTTTATATTGTAAGTTTTAACAGCAAATTTCACCAGACAGCCCTGCCAGTGTTGTTCAGTGGTTAAACGTTGACCCATAAAATAAGAGGCCCCTGGTTCAATTCCTGATCAGGCCACAATCCTAATTTGTGGGCTTAATATCCGGTAGGGGGTCTGCAGGAGGCAACTTTTTGATGTCTCTCTTATCATTGGTGTTTCTGTCTCTCTAGTCCCTCTCACTTGTTCTTGTATATATATATAAAAAAATCACTATGAAAATGTGCAACAGAATGATCCTTCAAAAATTTTTATTTTAACTGTGCCATTATTATGCTAAGTTCAAGAAATAAAATCTAGCCAGCCATATTAGAATATTTGGCATTTTAGACAAGATAAAATATCTCATTATTTCAAAGATTACATTATTGGGTATCGTTGTTATGTGCAAGCACCTGATAAAGGTTACAGTCTATTTAAAGTAGAATTATTTCTCTAGCAAAACAAGAGGATAGCAAAAATTATCCCCTGAAAGGTGGACAAAAAAAGAATGATTTTCATATATTCATAGAGGAGAATATTATAGAGGGGAGAAACACTTAAATAGATAAAGATTTCAAGGACATTTCAAAAGGCAGTAATGTAAGATTACACACCATATTGCTTATTGAAGTAAAATTATGAATAGTGCCATCACTAACCAAATTTTACATAGATATGTATGCAAATACTAACATATATGAATATATACATATGTGGTAATAATCTGAATGTATCTGATTCTCTAGTAGTTAAATCATTGAAAAACATAAGGAAATTATTAAAATTCCTTTTTACTATTTTTTGTGGTATGAAAAAATGGGGGAAATCCGATTCAGGTATGAGTAGAAGTGAGATGAAAGTGGTTACATTATAAAAATACATTCAATCATTTGTCTGCTTTTTAAGAATGATATTGGGTTTGTAAAATATATCAATAAAATTTTATGACTAAGTAGACTATGTATTTCCAAACCATAATATAGAATATTTTCATTCCATTTGGATGCATTGTATCTTATACTAAGCATTAGCATTATGCTAAGTGAAATAAGCCAGTCAAAGAAAGATAAATATCACATGATCTCACTCATTTGTGGGGTATAATGAACAACATAAACTGACCAAAAAAACACATTTTTTAAAAAAGTACATTTTCTGACAAATTTTATGTTGTTCTTTATGTTTGATAGCCCGACTGCAATATTTATAAAGATCGATTACATATATGCACCAAAGAATATGATCCAGTCTGCGCAACGAATAAGAAAACTTACTCCAATCCATGCGATTACTGCAGTGAAATGTTGTAAGCATATAAGGCTAAATATTGGCGCTTCCAAAATAATGAGGAAACCATCAGAAAACGATAGAAAAAAGAATTTTCTTTTGAAAGCGTATACATAGTACTAGTATATATGGGAAAAAATTGTACTATCTCAGTAAATGCCACAGAATCACACTGGTACCTTTCCCGGGAGTTCTCATTTGCAAAAGCAGATTTGTATTTGACCTCTCAGTATATCTGCTGGATATTCTGGAAATGTACAAATCAATTAATTTAACCACTAGGAATTATGAATGAGTCTATGCCCAATATATTGACTTCTGAAGTCCATATGATAACTGATCATCTTTGTGATGTTGCAACCAAGCTACAGGGACCATAACTGAGCAACAATCACTACTTAATTACAGAAATTTGAAATCCATCACAATGGGCCTATTCATGCTAGGAAGGGACTCCTCTGAGGGTCAACCTTGTCTCTGAACTCCATGACAGACTGTGAACCTTCCTTAGACAGCAGGGCATTCCAGCACCCTTCTACCCAGCCTCCTTTCCTATGTGCTTCAGTCCAAAGGAGTCTGCAGTCTAAAGGTTCAGCCAGCCTTCCCGTTTTCCTCTTAATTTTCTCTCAAAATTATTTCCTCTTATTTGATCCCCAAAGTGGCTTCTATTCCATAGAACCATCAAAACAGTCTCCATTCCTCTCATCTCTCGAGTCTGGGTGGTTTCCACGACTGAACCAGGACTGACCATGTAGAAAGAGCCAGGTAGCCCCAGATGAGGGAAGGATGTGTGAAGGTTCTGGGGAGCATGTGGGTCCCAGTTGGTTGTGGAGGTGGAGCACAGTTTCTCCACATCCTGCTGCTCATTTAGAAGCACTTAGTGAAAATTATCCAGGTAATTTTAAATGCA
>NW_006287816.1:12675-17894 GCF_000327345.1 Myotis davidii
ATAGAATGCTGAAAATTGTCTCTCAACTCTGAGAACTTTTGGCTGATTTTCATTCTCTGTTCAATTATTAAATAGCAGTTGAAAAACTACCTTAATCGTGTGTTTGATAATATAAAACCTAATGCAATTTAAAATCATAAATATTTCAATCAATACAATGTTAAACAATATTATCTTTATTAAAAATACAACCTTTTGTTGATTAATGGATTAAAGCACATGTAACTAAAAGTAACTACTTTGAAAGGTAAAAAAATAACACATTACCTGGGTGTTCATTAACATTGCAGACACTTAAGATCCTCTTTATCAGAAAGAGTCAAAGCCCCTAGAAGAGGGATCTAGGACTTGAATTCTTACAAGTCCAGGGTCAATCTTACAATCACAAATATTAGGCAATATGGATTTATATTATAAAACACAAGCCTTATCTGTAATTGAATGAACTGCAAAATCTATTCAAAGATATGGTATGATTTCTGAGGATTTGGGGGAAATTATGTTATTTTTTTGGCCATTCACAAATCAGGCAAGACAAAGGTTGTTAGTGTACTTAATATAATCTAGATCTAAGGCCCTTATTAGATTCTAGAGGCCAAGTGCTTGCATTCATGCACCGGTGGGGTCCCTAGCCTGGTGTCCCTGTGCCCTCTTGCAATCCAGGACACCTCGGGGGAAGTTGGTAGTCTGACATCACCCGAGGAATGTAATAGTGCGCAAAGCAGCAGGCGGCCAGTGAGGAACCTGAGCCCAGGCCAGGCACCATGCCCCTCCTGCTCATTCTAGCTCTGCTGCACCTGCCTCATCACTCTTAGTCCTGCTGCCACAGAGGCAGGAGAGGCTCTTGCCACCACAGCTGCACTTGCCAGCCATGAGGCAGGTGTCTTGTGTCTGCCAGTCAGCTAAGTGGCACTCCCACTGTGGGAGCACACTGGCCACCAGTGGGCAGCTCCAGCATTGAGCATCTGCACCCTGGTAATCAGTCTGAGTTATAGCGATCAGTCAACTGATTGTTCAGCCGTTTGGTAATTCTGTTGCTTAGGCTTTTACATGTATATATAGATATGGCTTGCAAAAGTTTCCCCTGATTTTCAATTGTCTTTTTTACTTTAGTGATGTGCCCTTTGCTGCAATTTTTACAAATTTAATGAATTCGAAATTATATTTTTCCTTTGTTGCATGTACCTTTGTTGTTCAGTAAAAGAAATTGCTGTGTAATCCAAACTGTAAAAGATCTGCACCAAGGCTTTATTCTAAGAGTTTCATAACATTAGTACTGGCATTTAGAACTTCAATAGATTTGGAGTTAATTTTTGCATGTGGTGAGAATTATGGCTACAAAGTTATATATTTTGCAGGTGGCTATCCAGTTGTCATACCGTCATTTGTTGAGAAGACTATTCTTTAGCTATTTCATTTTCTTAAAACTCTTGTCAAAAATCAATTGATACATTAAGACTGTGTATATTGGTGAGAGAATAGACAAATGATGTGTGGAACAAAAGGAAGAATCTAGAAATAGATTCATATAAATACAGCTAACTAATATTTGAGGAAAGAGGAAAGACAATACATTGGAGAAAGGATAGTTTTCTCAACAAATGGTGTTGGAATAACTGGACATCTGCATGCAGAACACCTGGACACAGACCTTACACCCTTCACAAAAAGAACTCAGAAAAGATTGTAGACCAAAATGTAAAGTGCAGAACTATAAAACTCCTAGAAGAGAATATGGGAGAAAATCTGGCTGACTTTGGGTGGTAATGGCTTTTTAGATACAAAACTAAAGGCTAGGTACACAAAAGAAATAACTGATAAACTGGAATTCATTAACATTTAAATTTCTTTTTTTGTGACAGAAAAAATCAAGAGAATAAGAAAAGAATGCACGGAGTGGGAGTAATGTTTCAAAGAAACCAAATCTCATTAAGCACTGTTATTCAATATGTAAAAAGACTCTTAAAAATCAAAAATAAGGAAACAAGTAACCTGATTTAAAAAAATGGGCCAAAGACCTTAACAGACAATTCATCAAATATGATTGATGGCAAATTACCATATGCAAAGATGCTCTACATTATATGTCATCAGACAAATTGACATTTAAAATATGAGATGCTACTACAACACTAATGCACTGGGTATTATCCCTCTCTGCCGAGCCCTATGCCCCCAACTAAGCATACTCTTAACATACAATTGAGCGATCATGTTCATGGAACACTGACAACACCAATTCTGAGAAGGATGTAGAGCAACAAGAATTCATACATTGCTGTTGGGAATCTGAAATGGTTCAGGCACTTTGGAAGGCAATTTGGCAGTTTCTCTTTTTGTAGTAGCTTTATTCCCAATTGCCAAAAATTGGAAACAAAGATAACCTTCAGTACATTAATGCATAAAATCTGGATACATTTGGAAAATGGGATATTATCAGTGATAAAAAGTAATGAGCTATGAAGTCATGAAAAGGCATGGAGAAAACCTAAATGCATATTACTAAGTGAAAAAAAAGCCTTTTGAAAATGTTATACACTGTATGGTTACAACTGTATGACATTCTGACAGGTAAAACTATGGAGATAAAAATATCAGTGGTTTTAGGGAGGAAGGAAGAGAAACATGAATAGACACAACACAGTACTTTTAGGGGAGTGAATATACTCTATCTGATATTTATAATGATTGATGGAGTTCATTAAACCTTTGTCCATACCCATAGAATGTACAACACCAAGAGTGAACCCTAGGGTAAATCATAGATCTTAGCTGATTATGATGTGTCAATGTAGGTTTATCCTTGGTAAAAAAAAAAAAAAAAAAAAAAAAAAGTACCATTTTGGTGGTTGATGTTGATAATGAGGAAAACAGTAAATGCAATGAGCAGGAAAATCTCTGCAATTGTTTCTCAGTTTAGTGGTAAACCTAAAACTGCTCTAAAAATTAAGTCTTAAAGTTAATTGAGCATATATGTATGAATTTACTTTGATTATATTTTATTCTATTGCTATATATGTCTATCTTTATGCCAATAACGTACTATTTTTCTATCATGGAGGAAGCCAAGGTTCCCCGTCTGCCACTGCCGGTCTCTGAGCTGCAGTCTAAGAAACAATGTTGCAATTATAGAAGCTAAACACACCCCAGAAACCTGCTTTCAGCCAGCCTGGCCTCAGAGCTGGAGTTGCAACAGCGTTTCAATTATAGAAGCCAAACAAACCGAGGTCTCAGAGCTGGAGCCTAGCCTCAGAGCTAAAGCTGACTCTCAGCTCCAGTGACAGCCATAGAAGGTAAATAAATCCCAGAATAAAAAAAGAAGAAAGGAGAGGTTGGAAGTTTCAGTCACCTATCAGCCTGAAAACGGCCCTCAGCCCCTCACCCAGACTGGCCAGGCACCCCAGTGGGGACCCCCACCCTGAAGGGGGTGTAACCAGCTGCAAACAGCCATCAGCCCATCATCCAGACTGGACAGGCACCCAAGTGGGACCCCCACGTTGAAGGGGGTGTGACCAGCAGCAGACAGCCATCATCCCCTCATCCAGGCTGGCCAGGCACCCAAGCGGGACCCCCACCCTGATCTGGTAAACCCTTCAAGGCAAACCAGCCAGCCCCCACCCATGCACCAGGCCTCTATTCTATATAGTAAAAAGGTAAGATGCAAACTGGCCCTAATAGCAGAAGGACTGGTAATAACTGGTCACTATGACACACACTGACCACCAGGAGGCAGACGCTCAATGCAGGAGCTGCCCTCTGGTGGTCAGGGCGCTCTCACATGGGAAGAGCTGTGCTCATTCACAAGCCAGGCTGATGGCTGCCAGTATAGCAGTGGTGGTGGGAGCTTCTCCTGCCTCCTCAGCAGCGCTAAGGATGTCTGACTGCAGTTTAGGCCTGCTCCCTGCTGGCAATTGGATATCCCCTGAGGGCTGCTGGGCTGCCAGAGGGATGTCTGATTGCCATCTTAGGCCCAATTCCCCAGGGAGCGGGCCTAAGCCAGCAGGTGGTCATCCCCTGAGTGTTCCCAGACTGTGAGAGGGCACAGGCCGGGCTGAGAGACCCCTCTCACCCCATTGCACAAATTTTTGTGCACCGGGCCTCTAGTTATATAATAAACATTAAAGTTGATAAGAGACTAAATCTTAGTTGTTCTCACAACAACAACAAATTTAAGTGATGTGATTGAGGTATGAGCTAACACTACAGTGATAATCATATTGCAATGTAGAAACACAGCAAATTAAGATATGTACATCCTAATCTTACACAATGTTCCATGTCAATTATATCCCATTAAAAAATCCACATCCTGCCGAAGCCGGTTTGGCTCAGTGGATAGAGCGTCGGCCTGCGGACTAGAGGGTCCCAGGTTCGATTCTGGTCAAGGGCATGTACCTTGGTTGTGGGCACATCCCCAGTGGGGAGTGTGCAGGAGGCAGCTGGTCGATGTTTCTCTCTCATCGATGTTTCTAGCTCTCTATCTCTCTCCTTTCCTCTCTGTAAAAATCAATAAAATATATTTAAAAAAAAATCCACATCCTGTTCTCTAGGCAAGCTTCCCCAAAACTGGCTGCATATGAGGCTCATCTGGTTACTTTGACAATGTTCCAAGACCAGGCCTCATTATCTACTAATAATCAATTCACAATACTGATTGTAAGAGAGAACATTCATAGCCATTGAAAGTTTAAAGTCTAATATGTTCATAGTTTTTTTAAAATACAATAACAAAGATTTGGAAATAGTCCAAGTGCCCATTAGTAGACTAATGGATAAAACAACTGTAGACCATTTACACAATGGGATACTATGCAGCTATAAAAAAGAGGGATCACTTACCCTTTTGGATAGCATGGATGAATCTGGAAAATATTATGCTAAGGGAAATAAGCCAATCTGAGAAATACAATTATTGCATGCTCTCACTTATTTATGGAATGTAATTAACAAAATAAACTGATGAATGGAGTGGATTTGGAAAGATGAATGCGTGAAACAGAATCCAGTATCTCAGAGGGAAGGAGTTTGAGGAGGGGTGGGTGAGTGGAGATCAACCAAAGAACTTTTATACATATATGTATAACCAAAGGACATCGACAATAGGGTCGCTAAGGCCTATAGATGGGGGACTGTGAGACTGGAGGGGATCCATGGGGGAGGAAGTGGGACATATGTAATACTTTCAATCATAAAGACTAAAAAAAAGGGGCACTATGGCA
>NW_006287816.1:21459-23371 GCF_000327345.1 Myotis davidii
GGCTCTGTTTTATCTTCTCTGGATGCATGGGGCATTTAGCAGACAGTTAGATCTGATCACTAATTTTTTCTCTAGTGCCAATAAGCTGACATCTTAGATAGGTGGCATTTGTCTAAATCAAGTAGGCTATTCTGATCACATCTTTATTCTCTCGAAGCCCAAATTCATCCACCAATTCCCAGGATTTCTAGACATTGAAACTGAAATAAACTAAAATGAGGTATTCTAATAAACTCATTACTATCCGCATAGATGGTCTTGCTGTCCATCTCAACAGTAAGAGTTTTTAAATTACATGAAGAATTTGGCAGGCTCTTTAATAATAAGAAACTTTTAAAACTTATATAGTACTCTGTGTTCCAGTCCTGCCACTGCTAGGCATTCATCCAAGTGAAATGTGTGCCTGGGGAGAGAAGAAGGGATGGACAGGAGGAAACTTTGGGTGATGGATATATTCACTATCTTGAATGTAAAGATGATGTCACGGGTGTATACATATGTCAAATTTATCAGACTGCACAGTTTAGTATGTGAAGTTTATTATATGTGAATTATACCTTAGCAAAGCTGTTGGGAAAATATTGTAAAGTTAAGTTTTTGTCATTTTTGCTAGTATATATTGACCTTGTATCCTTTAACTATAATGCATTTCTTTTTAAATTTTGTAATTGCCACTCCCCGCTCCCCCCCCCCACTTTTTTTGGTTCCTTACCAGAGGGGACAGAGAGAGAGAGAAACATCAATGTAAGAGAGCCACATTCATTGGATGCCTCTTGCTTGTGCCCCTACCAGGCCAGAGATGAACTCTGCAAGTGAGGAACATGCTCTTCACCAGAATCATACCAAGGATCCTTCAGTCCTCGGTCCTAAATTCTATCCACTGAGCCAATAGGCTAAAGCTGTAACTGCCTTTTAAAATATGTATTTCTTAGGCCATTATGCAGTAAATATTTGCTAATAGAGACAATTTTACTTTTCTTTGTCAATCTTAAACTCTCTCACCCTTCTGCTTTTTCTTTTTCCTTTCTTTATTGCGCTGAGATCTCTTCATCTTAAGGGGAAGCAATAAAAATAAGAGCATGAATTACATTGTTTGCTGTGTTTCATGATGTCCTTCATCAAGCTTAGTATCTACTTACATTTTAGCCATCAAAATTATTTTAATTATGAATATCTGTCTACTGAGCTGGTCATATGATTCTCTCCTTTACTCTGTTAATATAGTGAGTTACATTTCTTAGTTTTCAAATGTTGAATCAACATTGAGTTCCAGAATATCCTACTTAATCTTTTAAAAATATTGCAGTATTCAATTTGCTGATATTTGTTCAATAAATGATTCAGCCCTTTTATGTAACAGGGTTTCATTAACTATTTGAAAATGCTTCTGTCTTTATTCTATGCTTATTTGATAAAGGCACTTTTATGCATTTTTTATATAAAAACATTTAACAATTGCATGCAGCTGTTTTATTTTAATTCATTTTTTATAAATAAGCTAACTTTAATCAAATAATATATAAAATCCATAAGATTTATTACATACTAAGCCACAGATCTAAGACATGGAGCACAGTTGTCTACATTTTTGTTGTTGTTGTTAATGCTCACTGGAGCATATTTTTGCCATTGGTTTTTAGAGATAGTGGGAGTGAGTGGGAAAAGGGGAAACAGAGAGAGAGAGAGAGAAATATCAATGTGAGAGAGACACATCCATTGGTTGCCTCCAGCACATGCCCTGACCAGGGCCAGGAACAAGTCTGCAACCAAGATATGTGTCCTTGATCTTGATCACAATCAAACCGGGATCCTTCAGTATGCATGCTGATGTGTTCTATCCATTGAGCCAAACCGGCTAGGGCTCTATTTATTCTTTATAAATAAACTTTATTGAGGTATAATTTACATAAAA
>NW_006287816.1:23925-24205 GCF_000327345.1 Myotis davidii
ACAGGGAATAGTTTCATTGAGCTTTTCCCCATATGGACTACTTACCATGCTTACTTTTAATTGATTTGGGTGCAGAAGGAAAAAAGGGAACAGTCTTCCCTATGAAAAGTAAAGGGGTTTAGCCCTGCCCGGTATGACTCAGTGGTGGGAATGTCAGCCTCCCGTTCTCCCAAGAAGGTTCCCCAGTTTGATTTCTGGTCAAGGGGAAGAACCTAGTTTACAGGTTAACCCTGTCCCTGGTTTGGGCACCTGCAGGAGGCATCCAAGAAATGTCTCTCTG
>NW_006287816.1:24232-25271 GCF_000327345.1 Myotis davidii
ATATATCTCTCTCTCTCTCTCTCTCTCTCTCTCTCTCTCTCTCTCTCTCTTTCTCTCTCTCTCTCTCTCCCCCTCCCATCTCTTTCTCCCTTCCAATCTCTCTGAAAATCAATGAAAAAATTATCTTTCGGTAAGGATTTTTTTTTTTAAAGTATGGTATTCAATACTATTCACCCTTCCCCGGGTTTCTCCTATCTTATCACCTAGGAGTTTTAAAGTTTGAATTTTCTATTAGGTCTGTGCTTCATTTGGACTTAATTTCTGTGATGGGTATGTCTGTGTTTACGCTGATTTTATTGGATGTGGATATCCCTGTTGCTTAGGCACTATTTTGAGAAACCATCTTTGTCTCATTGTAATACATTGGCTCATTTGTCAAAAACCAGTTATGAATATTTAAGGGGGTCTCTTTCTGGGATCTCTGTTCTGTTGAGTTAATCAACTTGTGTCTTCTTCTGCCAAGGCCCAGTCTTGATTATTGAGTTACTTATAGTGAGTCTTGAAGTTGAGTAGCATCAATCCTCCAACTTTGCTCTTCCCCTTCAATACTCTATTGGCTATTCTGTTTTTGTTTTTTCCCTTTCAGATCAACTTCAGAATTGGATTAATACAGCCACACAATAACTGCCGGGAGCCGGTCCATCCTTGCTGTTTCAAGGGACCTGGCATATATGGCATACTGTTCTTAATATATTTACTCACCTTCTTGGCGCTATGTGTTTTAAACAAGGTCACCTCTCCGAGAAAGGTTGTTTCCCCAGGTAGAGATTTTCCCCTGAAGTTAGGGAGGGAATATAACCGCTTCACTAAGTGCCAGGCCGGTAATTAATCTCTTTAACTACAAACAATCATGCTTAAGCTACATAATCTTTACTCCCTGGAATGGAGATAAGAAACACCCTAACCTTTGGACTAGAGATTGATAGGATTGGAATCAACTGGTATAAATACAGATGCAACAAGACAACAAAAGACAGAACCTAGAACACAGAACCTAGACAGTCAGAACCTAGAGACAGAACATGGCAAAAGATCCTGG
>NW_006287816.1:25932-29572 GCF_000327345.1 Myotis davidii
GAGCTTTGTAAATATTCCTGGTGGTGAAATTGTACTATAGCTTTATGAGATGTCCCCTTGGGGGAAATTAGTTAAAAGGAACATGACAACTCTCTGTACTATTACTTACAGCTTCATGAGACTCTACATTTATCTCAAAGTAAAAAGTTTAATAAACCAAATCTCCAATAGAGTCTAATGTGCTCCCCGTGTGGCAAAATACTAATGGCCTATATATGGGTGTAATTACAGTTTCCAAAATTTATTCTTCTCTTTCTTGCTTTGATTCTTCTTCCTTTCCAACACAATAACTTGAAAAGCTTTCACATCTCTCCTCCATTTTAGGGTTTTAAAGCACTGTTTATTACTTTATCCCCACCCCATACTTCTGATATCATAAAATTATCCCTAACCTCTTGCTGAGGGAAGGCCTATTGAGAAATATCTGAGTGGCATCTCTCACAAGCTGTTTTACACAGAAAACCTCTGCCTTATGTTATTATGAGCCATGTATTTTAACCCCGTCAAGCTCCTCATCAGCAAGCCAGTAAAGGGGACTCCCCAGCTGGGTGAAGGTGGTTGACAAAGAAAGGGGAACAAAATAGGCACAGTCTCCAGAGCTGTGGCCTCAGGCTCCACTGCCTCCTGTTTCAGGGAGGTTGGGTGGGGAGTCTATGGGCGCCATGGTGTGCAGCATGGCTGTGAGGCCTGCTCCAGGTCAGTCCTTCCTGACATGTTTCTATATTCTGAAGAAAAAGGAGATTCCAGTGCCTATATTTTCTTAAGTGGTGTCAGGCCTCTTTGGGCTGAGCCAAGGTTTGGGAATGAACAGCTCCCTCTTAAGTGGTGCTGAGAATGTGTCCTGCTGGTTCTCTCAAGTCTTTATGAGGCCTCCTGTTCCCATGTATGACTCCTTGAACTTGTGAGTTTGTGCAAAGAAAAAAGGGAAAAGTCCAATATAATTAGGAATCTAAGGGAGAAGGAGGTCCTTTGCCTGTAAGAAACTTTCACTTATAAATAGGAAATTTGTCTCTGTGTCATGTGTTGTAAACATTTCTTTTGGGTTTTTTCTTCAGAGTTGTTAAAATGTCTTTCTTCTCATCATGTATCAGAATTATTTTGATCACTGCCTTGGCGTTTTCTCTTTCCTCTGGTGAGTACATTTCAATTCTGGATGAAGCTATTCCTATATCCTAGAAAGTGCAGGAGATGACTTCTGTTATCTTGAAATGGAGCATCTTCTTTTATTGGGTATGTAATATTTTAACTGGCAAAATGAAAGGGAGCAAGTTACAGAGCCCTTTTAAGAAATTATTTCTGTGGACTGTTTTTTCTCTTTTCCCACCTTAGAAGAATGGAAGCAGAGAGGTGGGTTAGAATGAACAGAACTTAGCTATTTGTTCATTTATGACAAAAATTATTTCCATTATTATTATTATTATTATTATTATTATTATTATATTTTGGAGGTCAGAGTCTATGTTTGCTAAATGCAGAGTGTAGGGAGTAATGATGTTTCCTGGATCTGATATTCCTTGGCAATCTGATTTGTGATTGCTGGAAACACTTAAACGTATTTTTAACAGATAAGAATAATTTAGAATTACATTTCCAGATTTGGAGTTATTTTGTGAGCTTACTGTTTAGATACTACCACAAAAGGCTCATCTCAGAACCTGGAGGTACTCAGGAGGCAATATGTGCAGTATTTTGCCATTAAAAGTTATAGGTTCTTCCCACAGAGACTTTGATTGTTTTCCTATTCTTATTTTCACATTTTCTTTTATGTCCTAGTAAATGGAATACCTCCTGAATCTGCAAGACTCATGCGCAAACCAGTAAGTTTAGTTTTGATTAATTTTAATATTGAATTAAATTGTTCCATATTGTAGGTTTTAATAAGAAATTTTACAAAGCAGTCTTGCCAGTTTTGCTCAGTGGTTAAGCTTCCACCCATTAACCAAGTGGTCCCTGGTTCACCTCCTGGTCAGGGCACATGCCCAGGTTTGGGCTAAATCCCCAGTAGGGGTATGCAGAAGGCAGGCAATGGATGTTTCTCTCTCTCTCTCATGGATATTCCTATCTATCTATGCCCTCTTCCTACCTTTATTTAAATAAAATTCACCATAAAAAATGTGCAATAGAGTGATCCTTCAAAAATTTTTTTAAAACTGTGCCATCATTATGCAAGATTAAATGAAATGAAGCCAGCCATAAAAAAATTTTGGTATTTTGGACAAGATGAAAATATCAAATTATTTAAAAGATTCCATTATTGGGTATCCTTGTTATTTGCAAGTATCTAATAAAGGTTACAGTGCATTTAAAGTAGAATTGTGGCCCTACCTGGTTTAGCTCAGTGGATAGAGTGTCAACCTGAGGAGTAAAAGATCCAAGGTTCGATTCCAGTCAAAGGCACATGCCTGTGTTGCAGCGCTCTATTCACATTGGGGAGTGTGCAAGAGCCAGCCAACCAATGATTCTCTCTCATCATTGATGTTTCTATCTCTCTCTCCCTCTCCCTTCCTTTCTGGAATCATAAAAATATTTTAAAAAAGAAAAAGGAATTCTGCCTCAAGGCTGTAAGATAGAAATCTTAGCTGAATTTCTAACCTGCCCTGTGCTGTCTCCACAACTGCATGGGCCATTAGTTAAAATCTCTTTCTCTCTCTCCTTTAAAAAAATAAAGAAAAGAAAAAGAAAAACAATAAGTAGAATTGTGTAGTCTAGCAAAATAAGAGGATTACAAATATTATCCACTTATAGGTGGATAAATTAATAATCCTATCTAATAATAGACAAACATGGTAATTGACCATATCTTCGCTACGCCTCCCGTTGGCTAATCAGTGCAATATGCAAATTAACTGCAAACAAAGATGGTGGCTAATTTGCATACTGCAGGCAGGGGTGGACACTGGGAGGTTCCTGTGTTACACCATCCAGGGCAGGCCTGGCGCCGCTTTGCCACCTGGAACTGGATTGGAGGGTCTCCAGCAGCAAGGCTGCCCCACCCCAGAAGCCAAGACAAATTTTGAGGGTGAATCAAACAAAACCCACTTTAAATATAAAGACACATATAGATTAAAAGTAATTGAATTATGCTGCAGTCTATTTTGCTCAGTGGATAGAGCATTAGCCTGTGGACTAAAGGGTCCCGGGTTCGATTCCAGTCAAGGGCATATACCTCAGTTGCTGGCTTGATCCCCATTCCCTATCAAAGCATGTGCAGGAGGCAACCAATCAATGTGTCTCTCCTTTTTCCTTCTCGGTCTCTAAAATTCATTGGAAAAATATCCTTGGGTGAAGATTAACAAAAACAAAGTAAATGGATTAATAACATTAAAGAGATTATAAGAAAAATATATTCCAAATTTTGTTAGTTGTATAATGGTTATGTTTAAATTACTGACACCTAAAAAATAGGGTAAAGGGCACATATAATATGCTGTAGTATTTTATAGTTTTTGTCTTACATGTATGAGGTGATTTCAAATTAAAATATTAAAAAATTAAAAATTAATAAAATATTAATTGAAATGTATCTGCATTACATGAAAAAATCTCCTAATTGCTTCTAGCATAATTTATTAAATTGCGCTAACATTTACAAGGGTTCAATTAAAAAATATCTAAATTCTAAATGATATAATTGCAAATA
>NW_006287816.1:30484-37432 GCF_000327345.1 Myotis davidii
TTGTATAAATGATATTGGGTTTGTAAAAGTATATCAATTATATTTTGTGACTAAGTGGATTAATTTCCAAACCTCATTATAGATTTTCATTCCATTTTGATGCACGGCATCTTGTACTAAGTTTAAAGAACATTTTATTGAAAAAGTTCATTACCTGACAAATTTTATGTTCTTCTTTATGTTTAACAGCCAAACTGTAAAGCATATAAGGGTCGATTTTCTCTGTGCAACAACCAGGTGGATCCAATCTGCGCAAAAACTGGTCGTACTTACTACAATGGATGTGTTTTCTGCGCTGTAGTGTTGTAAGAACACCAAATAATGAAGAAACCATCACAAATGATAGGAAAACCCAAGTTTCTGATAACCGAGGCACAGTATATATGGGAAAAATTGTACTATCTCAGTAAAAGTCACAAAATCACACTGGTACCTTTCCCAGAGGTTCTCAAAAGCAGTTTGGTATTTGACCTCTCAATATAACTCTGCTGGATATTTTGCCAATGTACCAATTAATTAATTTAGTTTAATCATTATGACTTACAAATGTCAGCCTATGACCAATGTATTGAATTCTGAAGTCCAAATGATAACTGATAATCTCTATGATGTAGCTTCAAGCTACAGGGAACATAATTGAGCAAGATACACTACTTGACTACAGAAATTTGAAATCCATCACAATGGGACTATTCATGCTAGAGCAGTGATGGCGAACCTTTTGAGCTCAGTGTTTCAGCATTTTGAAAAACCCTAACTTAGCTCTGGTGCCGTGTCCCATATAGAAATTTTTTGACATTTGCAACCATAGTAAAATAAACACTTATATTTTTGATATTTATTTTATATATTTAAATGCCATTTAACAAAGAAAAATCAAACCAAAAAATGAGTTTGCCTGTCACCTCTGACACGCATATCATAGGTTCGCCATCACTGGCATAGACTCATGAAGCAAACCCAATGAAGGCAGAATACAGAGATGGAGAAACACTGGAGGAGTTGCAGTCTAATGGTTCAGCCTGCCTTCGTAGCTCCCTCCTCATTTTCTCTCAAATTTATGGAGAGACTGTGCTCCACCTCATCCAGCAGCTGGGACCCAGGTTTTCCTCAGCCCAGCACACATCCTTCCCTCATCTGAGCTACTTGACTCTTCCTATGAGGTCAGTCCAGGCTCGGTCTCAGAATCCTCTTATACTGGAGAGAGGATAGGATTGGAGATTGTTTTAATGATTCTCTAGAAGTAGAAGCCAATTTTGGGATCAAATCCAGTATAAGAGGATTCTGAGACCGAGCCTGGACTGACCTCATAGGAAGAGTCAAGTAGCTCAGATGAGGGAAGGATGTGTGCTGGGCTGAGGAAAACCTGGGTCCCAGCTGCTGGATGAGGTGGAGCACAGCCTCTCCACAATGAGCACTTAATGCAATACCCAGGTAATTTTAAATGCTGTTTATAATAATTTTTCTTTCTCTTTTTTCTTTACAGAGACTCTAATAGACCAATTAAATTTTGGCATTATGGGAGATGCAAATAGTTAGAACAATCCTATTTTGCAGTGGATTCTACAGCCAATCAGAGTCTTTTCAATCAGGGAGTTAAATTCCTAGGTGACCAGACAAAGCCTCCCATGCAATACAAGTTGGAATATAGAGTGTAAAAAATTGTCTCTCAACTCTAAGAACTTTTCATTGATTTTCATTCTCTGTTCAATAATTAAATATCAGTTGGAAAATCTACCTTAATTGTCTGTTTGATAATATAACACCTAATGCAATTTACAATCATAAATATTACAATCAGTGGAATGTTAAGTTATAGTATCATTTTTCAAAATACCACCTTGCAATAAAAATGTTGGCAGAGTAAGTGGATGCTTCACGGACATGGTCCCAGGAACAAAATGAAATTACGCTAAAATACAGAAAAATTTCCTGAATAATCAATGGAAAACATGCAGAAGAGAACCCTGAGACCCTCAGACTGAAAGTGGAGACTGCAGAGAGAATGGTAGAAGGGGTGGAGGCGTGCAAGCCCTGGCCAGGCACCCATTGACAGCAACTGAAGTCCTGGAGACAAATACCAACTGTGGGGGATTGCCACTGAGAATCCTGAAATCTAATTCCAAAGCTGGGCCCCCTCAGCAGAGAGCACCAATACTAAGAAGGGTACCCACATAACATCTGGCTATGAAAAGCAGCAGGGTGCAGTCTACCAGGGAGTGACAGCTAAAAATTCAGGTACCCTCTTAAAGGGCCAATGCACAAAATGCCCTGTGCAGCCACGCACCTGTGCTCTGGCAGAGGGAGGGTAAAGTGAACTGGAGCTGTGAGAGTAGAAGCCAGGATTGGGGACTAGAGGATATAGCTCAGTAGTCCAGTGATGGCAAACCTATGACATGTGTGTCAGAGGTGACACGGGAACTCATTTTTTTGGTTGATTTTTCTTTGTTAAATGGCTTTTAAATATATAAAATAAATATCAAAAATATGTCTTTGTTTTACTATGGTTGCAAATATTTAAAAAATTCTATATGTGACATGGCACCAGAGTTAAGTTAGGGTTTTTCAAAATGCTGATATGCCGAGCTCAAAAGGTTCACCATCACTGCAGTAGGCACACACCCCCAAGTTTCCTGGGTTGAGTTATTCCCTCATGGAGCGGAGGATATCTTTTCCACATAGACATTTTCCTTGCCTGGGGGTTAAAGACAGTTGATACACCTTTTAAGAAAACACCTTGCCATGAGGTCCTTAAAATATTAAAAATAACAATTAGCCTCCAGGCAGAAACAACTTCCCCAGCCTGTTGAAAAAACTCTCAACACACTAGAGGACGATTGCCTGGGGGGCAATTCAAGTTGGAATCCTATCAGTCTGTAGGCAGAAGTTAGATGGGAGGCTTTGAGTCTTTTCCTGATCTAATTAGTCAGAAACAGCCTTTAACCCTGTCCTGCACTAGAGATTGAGAAGTGTAGAGGATCTACCTAATACATAGTCACAAACCCAAACAGACAACCAAAATGAGGAAACAAAGAAACAACCCCCAAATGAAAGAACTAGAGAATTCTCCAGAAGAAGAGATAAATGAAGCAGAGATAAGAAATTTATATGAAACAGAGAGTTCAGAGTAATCACCTAGGAAGGAATATACAGCAGATTAGGGTAAGCTGAGGATTGGACCAGTGAATTAGAAGACGGGGTAGAAAAAATCACTCAATCAGAGAACCAAAAAGAAAAAATATTGAAAAATAGGAGAACAGCTTGAGGGAGCTATGGGAAAACCTGAAATGTAATAATAGTTGCATAATGGGTGTTCCAGAAGAGGCATAAAGGGAGAAAGGAACAGAGAATGTGTTTGAAGAAATAATGGCAGAAAACTGGTAAAGATAAAAGTCACACAAGTTCATGAGGCACAGAGAACCCCAACCAAGAAGAACCCAAACAGGCCCATGCGTAGACACATCATAATTAAATGCTGAAAATCAAAGAAAAAGAGAGAATCTTAAAGGCAGCAAGAGAAAAGAAAACTGCTACCTAAAAGGAGTTCATATAAAGCTGACACCTGATTTTTCATCAGAAACTCTATTGGCTAGAAGGGAATGGCATGATGTACTCAAGGTAATGGAAAACAAAGATCTGATATCAAGATTACTATATCTAGCCAAAACCGGTTTGGCTCAGTGGATACAGCGTCGGCCTGCGGACTGAAAGGTCCCAGGTTTGATTCCGGTCAAGGGCATGTACCTGGGTTGCGGGCACATCCCCAGTGGGGGATGTGCAGGAGGTGGCTGATTGATGTTTCTCTCTCATCAATGTTTCTGACTATCACTCTCCCTTCCTCTCTGTAAAAAATCAATAAAAAATATATTTAAAAAAAAGATTACTATATCTAGCAAGACTATCATTCAAAATAGATGGGCAAATAAAGAGCATCTCTCACACAAAAAAAGGCTAAAGGAGTACATCACCACCAATCCAGCATTACAAGAAATGCTAAAGGGATTGCTGTAATGAGTAGAAGAAACAGAGAGAGAAACCTAGTCATACAGAATTAAAATGGCAATAAATAATTACCTATCAATAATAATGCTAAATGCAAATGGATTAAATGCCCCAATCAAAAAGCATAGGGGAGGTGAATGGAAACAAAAACATGACCCAACTATATGCAATCTACAAGAGATCCACATCAAAACAAAAGACACACAGAAGATGTGAAGGCATAGAAAAAATTTTTCCATGCAAATGGAAAAGAAAAAAAAAGCTGCAGTAGCAATACTGATATTAAACAAAATAGACTTTTAAAACAAGACCATAACAAAAGACAATAAAGGTCACTACATAATACTAAAGGGATCAATCCAACAAGAGGATATTACCCTGGTAAACATATATGCACCTAATGTAGGGCCACCTAAATATATAAGAAAACTCTTGGGGGAATTTAACAGAGAGATTGATAACAATACAGTCACAGTAGGGGATTTTAACCCAACATTGACTTCACTGGATAGGTCTTCCAGACAAAAACTTAACAAGGAAACAGAGACTCTAAAGGACACAATGGATCAGATGGATTTAATTGACATTTATAGCATATATCACTGCTATGCAGCAGAATATACATTCTTCTCAAGTACACATGGGTCATTCACAAAGATAGACCACATATTAGGACACAAATCAAGTCTCTACAGGTTCAAAAAGATTAAAATTATATCAAGTCTTCTCAGATCACAGTGGAATGAAATTAAAAATAAACTACAGTATGAAACACCCAAAACATTCAAATGCATGGAAGCTAAATAGCATGTTATTAAAGAATGAATGGGTTAACAACAAGATCAAGAAAGAAATAAAAAAAACTTCCTAGAAACGAATGAAAAATGACCACACAACCAGCCAAAATCTCTGGGACACAGCAAAAGCATTCCTGAGAGGGAAATGCATAGCACTACAGGCATACCTTAAAAAAAAACAAGGAAAGTCAGCAATAAACTATTTAATCCTACAACTTAAAGAAACAGAGAACAACAAGAAAAGCCCAGAGTAAGTAAAAGAAAGGAGATAATAAAGTTTAGAGCAGAAACAAACAATGCAGAAACAAACAAACACAAAAAAAAAACACACAAAAAATACAAAAGGCCTGACTGGTGGGTCAGTTGGTTGGAGCATCATCCCGTACACCAAAAAATACAAAAACTTAATGAAACCAAGAACTGTTTTTTGAAAGGATAAACAAAATTGATTAACCATTAGCAAGACTCACCAAGAAAAAAAGAGAGAGGACACAAATAAATAAAATCAGAAAGTGGAGGAATAACCACTGACAACACAGACATACAAAGGATTATAAGAAAATACTATGAACTACTATATGCCAACAAGCTGGACAATGTGGATGAAATAGACAAATTCCTAGAAAAATATAATCTCCCATAACTGAATCAGGAGGAATTGGAAAACCTGAATAGGCCAATAACAACTGAAGAAATAGGAGCAGTACTAAAAAAAAAGATTGAGACAAGATGGCAGCAATATAGGCAGACGTGTCCTAGGTCTTGTCCCGGACCAAATGGAGTAAGCAGCTGAAACTAAAACCCACCCCGAATTGGCGAAATTACTCAGCTGGTGAGATGGTTTGCAGCTGGGAAGGCAGAGCTCCCCTGGAAAGACAGCCGGGTCTCTTGGGACAGGCACAGCCCCTGATTGGGTAAAGGAGATGCGGGATTGCTGGCGCTGGGGGATTTGAGATCTGGGTTCTGTGATTATGGAGGACTGAGCCTAAAGGGGGCAGCCTGAAGAGCTGACCAGACCATGCAGTACCGGTAAGAGAAGAGCTTACAGAAACTTAGCCTTCCCCGTTTCCGCGGCCGGCATTTGTTTGTTTCACTGAACCCTGTTCATAGGACATTTCGGATACAGACACTCACCTGTGCTGAAGAGAGGGAGAAGGTGCGGCGAGTGGAATCTGGGGAGAGGCTGAGGAGAGGAGGGGGGTCCGGAGAGTTGGCAGCAAAGTGAGTGCTGAGTTCGAGGTGGCAGTGAATTTAGTTCTGAGACACCCCTGGGCCCAGGACTGGGGCAGCCATTCTCTCTGGAGATTGGGACTCCTCCCCCGAGCCCCCAGGGAAGGAGCACAGCCACACCCAGATTCCACCCTGAACAAGATGAAGAATTAAAATAATTTAGTCCCTGATTAGTCCCTGGAAGTTAACAAGGTCTTCACTCTAGCCTATAGAGGGACTTTCAGTCCCAGCAACAACACAGAGCAGGGTAACGATTAAAGAACCAGCTCTGGGCAGTTGACCTCCCCAAACCAGTTTTATGTGCAATAGAGAAAATAAACCTTGCTACTGGACAGAGAAGCCATATAGCCTCAGAGGCTAACCCAAAAACACTGCCACCCAGATGCTGAGCCACAAACTGACTCTTAGGTAAATACAAATTAAGGCAATCTGGGACACAAATACGGCCTGCTTTAAAATCAGGACTGTGATTTACAACACAGAGGAACAGTGTATCACAGGGAAATTCAACACTCTCCTGAATACCTGGCAGGACTAAGGTGAGCCAGACTGAAGAGTAGAAGAACCGAAGGACCTTCCCTACTGCAATTTTTTTTCTTCTTTTTCTTTTTTCACCTTTTAACTAAGAAACCAATTTTTTTTCTTCTTTTTCCATCACCTGATTTTACCCTTTTAATTACTACATTTTTATTTTTAACTAGTATTATTACTACTACCATTTTACCATTTTTTAAAGTACCATTTTATTTTCTCTTTATTTTATTTTGGGATTAGTGTTCTCCATTCTATTTTCATCGTTCCTTTAGCATCAATTTTCCCTACCCCAATTTTACCTCTATGCTAAAACCCTCTTCCTCACTTTTCCCCTTGTTGTCCTGTTTCTCTAACCCTATTCCTGCTTTATATTTTCCCTATTCCT
>NW_006287817.1:0-565 GCF_000327345.1 Myotis davidii
CCGGGCCTCTAGTCTATACTAATAAAAGCCTAGCTCAGTGCTTGGCAAACTCATTAGTCAACGGAGTCAAGTAACAACAGTACAACGATTGAAATTTCTTTTGAGAGCCAAATTTTTTAAACTTAAACTATATAGGTAGGTACATTGTTAACTTAATTAGGGTACTCCTAAGGCTTAGGAAGAGCCACACTCAAGGGTCCAAAGAGCCCATGTGGCTAGAGAGCCGCAGTTTCCTACCCTTTCATCATATATGTCTTTGTCTCTGTAAATGTATGTGGATAATCCTTTATAATAAAGAGGTAATATGCAAATTGACCATCACTCCAACACACAAGATGGCCGCCCCTATGTGGACATAAGATGGCCGGCAAGGAAGGGCAGTTATGGGCAAGCAGGCCAGCAGGGGAGGGCAGTTGGGGGCAACAAGGCCAGCAGGGGAGGGCAATTGGGAGCAACCGGGCTGGCAGGGGAGGGCAGTTGTAGGCGGGCGGGCCGACAGGGGAGCAGGTAGGCGTCAATTAGGCTGGCAGGGAAGCAGTTAGGGGGTGATCAGACTGGCAGGCAG
>NW_006287818.1:0-1089 GCF_000327345.1 Myotis davidii
TCCAAGCCTTTGCACATACTGGAGCCCATGCACGTAAGAACCTGTCACACACAATTCCACTGTCTGCCAAAATCAGGTGTCACTGATATGACTCTTGACCTGGACTTGGGGTTCTGGGTTTGGTGTCTCTTCCAGGTCCCCAGGTCGAAGGTCCCCTGAGAAGAGGGACTGGACAGTCCCAGGACCCCACTACCTCAGAGGCCATGATAGTGACAAAGCCCCACAGCCCAGCCCCCTCAGCGGCTCTCACCTGCAGGAACCTGTGGGCACTAAAGGGCTGCTGAGGGCCTGGCACCCACCCCAGGACCCAGGGGCTCAAGCCCGAGGTCCATTGCCACGGAGATTCCCACCCCCTCAGGGCTGGTCCTCAGAGCGCCTCCTGCTGGCTCGCTGTGTTCAAAGCCCCTCCTCCCGCCCTCACTGCAGCCCTCTCTCCTGGAGGCGGCTCCTCCTCTGGGCGTTTGGGGAACATTTAGTCCCGCACTCAGCCTCATCCCTCTGCTGTTCACAACCACCCACAGCCCAGTCACCCTGAGCATGAAAGGAAAACTCCTCCCTGGACCCGCCTCTCCTCCTCTTTGTCGCCTTTAGACACAAACCAGGCCTGGGTGTCCCACCTCCCAACTTAGTCCCGCAAAGGACTCCCCCGGAAGGCCCCACAGCCACACGCCCTCCCTCCACCACACACCCAGGGTCCCCCACGAGGACTCACTGTGCTGGACACCGCGAAATAAGTTGCAGGACCCAAGCGGCGCGGGGAACAGACATTGGAGGGTTAAAGGATGAGACTGAGTGTAACTCTGTCCATGGGAAGGCATGGGAACACAATCACGCCAGTTTGCGGTCAACAAGCCTCAGACACACCCTACCCAGCGGGGCCGCTGCCCCTGACACCTCCTGCTACTGCCACCAAGCACTGAAGCTCCTGAGTCTGTTCACCCCCAGAAGAGGCCAAAATAACCCCCAGGAGGAGGAGGCAGGAAGTCCCACTCTAACTGGATGTGAGAGCATCAAAATCCTCCTTACCTAGCTGACTCGGTCGCAGGGCTTTCTGGATAATGTAGTTTTTGCAATGACCCAGGGGAAGTC
>NW_006287819.1:0-1167 GCF_000327345.1 Myotis davidii
TTATGGTATCAGAAATTGTGATGCTTTTGAAATGCTTACCTTTAACAACTAAACATTTAAACACCCATCAGGCAAATACAATGAAATGAATGTCATTCACAAGATAATTACAGGATCAAAAAAGATCTATATTGAAAACCTTTCCTGAATGAGACCTCCAGACAAATGGTCCTTCTGACCTCCTCCTGCACTCCCCACTCCCCATAATGGACCGTGACAATGGACAATTCTAGTTGAGCCAATCCAAACCTTCCCAAACTTAGCAGTGCCTTTTAATTACCTAGGTGGTGCAGATGTAGGCAGACAAGCATGGTCACCAGGCTAGCATTTGGGAATCACTGAACAAGCTCCTTTTACATGTGTGTTACCTTCCTCTTTAAAGTGGCCAGACCTTTGGCTTGCATTGTTTCATAGCCACCTCAGCCCCTGGTGCCAGGCCAAAGTCCTGGCAGGTTCTTAGTCAGTGCTGGTTTCATGGCTGAAGAACAAGGTGGAAATGTGTTTACAACTTTGCCTGTGTTCCTACCTTTCCCTTGCCCCCTTCAGGGACACCACAAAGACCCTACAAAAAGACACTCCAAACCTTCAAGGCCATGACATTACCTTACCTCTACCTCTACCCAAATTACATTTTTCAAACCTCTCTTGTCCTAGCCCTGAAGGCTCCTGACCTTCTCTTTAGCTACCTCACTTCTGTGCCAGCTTCCTTTATCCCTGCCCTGAGCGCTTCACACTCAAGTAAAAGGAAAAAGGGAGTATACCATGTTTCTCTTTATTTTATTTTTTTAAAATTATATTTATTGTTGAAAATATTGCAGATGCCCTCACCCCCCTCCCCAATGACAACCCTCCTCCCCACTCGCATCCACTCCCCAAGCCTTCACCCCACTATTGTCTGTGTCCACTGTGTTTCTTTGGTCTGAGTTTCTCTTGACCCGTTCTGCTTTCTTTGCTGCCTCGTGGGCACATGCATAGTTATTCAAGTGAAACAAGCCCAGACTTGAGAGTTAAGAACTTCGAGGAATTTCTCTGTTCCTGGTAGAAGCTGTTTGTCTGCTTTGCACCTTGGTTACTTCATCTATTGAGCAGTTATCAAAAGCATAACTAATGGACACAGACACTGGGGCAGTGGGGGCTTGCCCGGGGAGGGAATGGCTTGGGGGGGGG
>NW_006287819.1:1358-4220 GCF_000327345.1 Myotis davidii
GTACATGGGGACACTAATAGTATTTAATCTATGAAGTTGTTATGAGGATTGAATGAGATGATATAGCTAACATACATAAAGAATTTAATGAAGGGCCTGTGATATTGTAAGCCCTATATAAATGTCAGCCATTACTACTACCATGAAGAAAAGAAAGATGTAAGGGAGGACATTTGCTAGCCTATCTAACTTACACAGCTATTATGAGGATCTAATAAGACAAGTACTGGAAAAGTGTTTTGGAAGATAAGAGGACTCTTTAAAGTGAGTTGGAATTGAAATTAAAATACAGTGGTGTTAAGACCTTCCCCCTCTTGCTGCTGAGACATTTATTTTGAGTCTATGGGCTCTGGCTTCCACAGTGCTGGCATGAGCAGGGCTATTGCCTTCCCTGCCCCTCCCCCCCAATTCATTCTTGCCATGATGATGATTTGCTCTTCCTGATGTATTGAATTGGGAAAAGGGATTTAAAACCTTGACCTCCATCCCTCTGCCAGCTATACCATTTCCACACCTTTTGTAGAAGCACCTCTCAGATAAGTAGCTAGTGCCCAGATTGTACTTCACATTTGCCCTACTGAGGGTCTGGCTCTTTGTTGCCATGGTCAGGTTTCCTGCTGCTACATTTCAGGTTTTGGGATGTGCTGGAGCCCATGGGGTTACAATGAGGACTCACTGCTCTCAGCAGTTATTAACTTCTTCACACAAAGACAAATTGTTGCATAATGGCCATTCAACAAACCTGAGCTAGCTAAAGGAGGGATTTTTGGTATGGGTATGGGGTTTCCTTCAGTAGCAGATTGAAAGGAGTGACTGTCCTCATCTGCTCTCCCCGGAAAAATGTTTCATTTCTACATGCCAGGTCTCTTATATTACCTCACTTTGTCTTCAGAAAATAAACATTTAATTGGTGATTTTCTAATATATATATTTTCTAGAGAAAAAACAGGCTTAGAGAGTTGTGAAGTAAATTGCTTAAGGTACAAAAGCAAGTAGAATATATTGTTCTTAAATTCATGTCTATCCATCCCAGAACCTTCTTGTGGTGGTACACATCCAAGCCTGGTTCCAGGATGGCCAAGCTGAGGCTTAAGGAAATTTCTCAGTTGGGAAGAAAGATGCCAACCACTGTAATGTCCTGGGGCCTGCAAAGACTTGTAATTTCCTTCCTCTGCTCTTTCCCGTATTTTCTCCATCTCTCTCAGAAACACTTAACAGAAAGTATCAGTATCCCTGAGAAATGCATTAAAATATTTTTGGTTGGTATACAATATTAAATTAGCTATATTAGTTTCAGGTGTATAGTATAGTGATTCAACATTTTTATATCTTACTGATTCTAGTAATAGCCTGTCATTATGTAAGCTTATAGCACTATTATTGCCTACCTTCGCCTTCACATTTTAAAAAATATTTCTGGCTCATGACCTTCTATACCTTGCCCATCTCCTCACTTTGCTCTTGTCTGTCTACCTACCCCAGAAAAATGTGGAGGGAGACAAATTTAGTCTGGGAGAGGCCATAATTGTGTGATTGGAACCATCACGTCCCTGACCAAATAGAGGACTCTGTTACCTGTTAAAAGGAAGCTTTCTAGATTAAGGCACATTAGAGCTTTTATTGCTATTAGAAAACATGACTGAGCCTGCAACCTGAAGGATGCCAGAATCTGACCGGGCTTCCAGTCTCCAGAACTGAACAACAATAAGAAACAATACCTCATACTCGGAGGAGACAAGATGGTGGCAGAATAGGTAGACATGTCCCAAGGCTTGTCCCGGAGCAAATAGAATGAGCAGCTGAAACGAATAACATCCATCCAGAATTGGCAAAGTAGACTCAGCTGGTGAGACAGTTTGCAGCCAGGAAAGGCAGAGTTCCCCTGGAATGTCCAGGGCACTGCAACCACAAGAGCAGCACTCTCATGAGCAGCCCGCTCCTGTCCAAGGCAATCAGCCCCACGAGCAGCCCACCCCAGGCCTAAGAGCAGCAGCTGCACATGGCCTGCCCCTGTCCAAGGAGCAGCAGCTGTGTGAGTGGCCTGCTCCCCTGTCTGAAGAGCAGCAACCATGTGAGCCACCCAACCCGTCCGAGGAGCAGCAGCTGCACGAGCAGTCTGCCCACGTCTGAGGAGTGGCAGCCCTTCGCAGCCCACACTGGTCTGAGGAACAGAGCCACACACAGCCTGCACCTGTCCAATGAGCAGCAGCTGGGTGAGTGCACGTCCCCATCCAAGGAGGAGCAGCCACGCATGCAGCTCACTCCCATCCAAGGAGCAGCAGCCATGCAAGCAGCCCATCTCCTTCTGAACAGCAGCAGCCATATGAGCAGCCCACCTCTGTCCAAGGAGCAGCAACCTTGCAATCAACCTGACCCTGTCCAAGGAGCAGTAGCCTCACAAGCATCCTGCCCCATCAGAGGAACAACAGCAGTGTGCAGCCAGCCCCCATCTAAGGAACAGCAGCCACATGAGCAGTCTGCCCCAGTCCAAGGAGTAACAGCTGCCTGAAGCCTTCCACTATCGAAGGAACAGAAACCTAGTGATCAGCACATCCTCTGTCTGAGGAACAGCAGCTGTGCGAGAAGCCCCCCCTGACCAGCCAGAGGAGCCACCACGGCTGCGAACAGCACCCACCAGAGGAGCTGCTGCCTACTGAGGAGCAGCTGCAACTGCAACTGCCCAAAGAGCAACCACAGCCCAAGGAGACACTGCCACCCAGGGAGCAGCCACTGAATGACTCAACGTCTAGATATGTCAGTGAGATCAAACATGGGTAGACAAAGAAACCCCCAAAGGAAAGAGAAGGAGGACTCTCCAGAAAAGCAGCTAAGTAATACAGAGGCATGCAACATGACAGAAAA
>NW_006287819.1:5971-7276 GCF_000327345.1 Myotis davidii
AAGGGGGATAAGGAGATTCACAGACAAAAAAAAGGCTAAGGGAGTTTATCACTACCAAACCAGCAATGCAAGAAATGCTGAGGGGACTGGTGTAAAAAGAAGAAATAAAAAGGTAAGAAAGAACACAGGCAAAAATAATAAAAATGGCTACAAACAAGTACTTTTCAATAATAACTTTAAACGTAAAGGGACTAAATACTCCAAATCAACAGACATCAAGTGGCTGAATGGATAAAAACAAAACAAAACATTACCTATATATATGCTGTCTACAAGAAACCCACCTCAGAACAAGGGACTCACACAGACTGAAAGTGAAGGGATGGAAAAATATCTTTCAGGCAAATGGAAATGAAAAAAAAAAGCTAGGGTAGCAATACTTATATCTGACAAAATAGACCTCAAAGTGAAGGCGATAACAAGAGATAAAGAAGGCCACTTCATAATACTAAATGGATTGATACAACAAGAAGATATAACCCTGATAAACATATATGCACCCAATGCAGGAGCATCCAAATACATATAAAAAAAACCTCCTGGAAGCTATCAAGGGAGAGATCAACAGCAATACAATCATAGTAGAGGACTGAAACACACCACTGTCATCATTGGATAAATCGTCTAGAGAAACAATCAGCAAAGACACAGCAATCCTAAATGACTCACTAGATCAGATGGACTTAATTGACATCTTCAGAACATTTCACCCCAAAGCCACAGAATATATGTTCTCCTAAAGTACACATGGGACATGTTCAAAAATAGACCATATATTGGGTCACAAGCAAAGTCTCCCGAAATTCAAGAAGATTAAGATCATCCCAAGCATCTTCTCAGACCACAATGGCATAATATTAGAAATAAACTACAATAAAAACAATGCGAAAAACTCAAACACTTTGAAGCTGAATAGCATGTTATTAAATATTGATTGGGTTACCAATGAGATCAAAAAAGAAATGAAAAACTTCCTTGAAACTAATGACAATGAAAACACAATAATCCAAAACCTATGGGACACAATGAAAGCAGTCCTGAGAGGGAAGTTTATAGCTCTACAGGCCTAGCTCAAAAAACAAGAAAAAATGGTAATAAATTATCTAACCCTGTAACTTAAAGAATTAGAAAGAGAGCAATAAGAAAAACCCAGAGTGAGCAGAAAGGAGATAATAAAAATCAGAGCATAAATAAATCACATAGAGACCAAAAACCAAAAACAAAAACAAAACAAAACATCAGCAACAACAACAACAACAACAAAACAGTCCAAAAAAAAAATCAATGAAACCAAGAGCTGGTTTT
>NW_006287819.1:8563-10214 GCF_000327345.1 Myotis davidii
TTAATGGAATAGAATAGAATACCCAGAAATGGACCCAAACCAATATGCTCAATTAATATTTGACAAAGGAGGCCAGAACATACAATGGAGTCAAGACAGTCTCTTCAATAAATGGTGTTGGGGAAATTGGACAGATACATGCAAAAAAATGAAACTAGACCACCAAGTTACACCGTACTCAAAAAATAAACTCAAAATAGATAAAGGACTTAAATGTAAGACAGGAAACCATAAAAAGACTAGAGCAATCCAAAGGCAACAAAATCTCAGACATCTGCCAAGACAATTTCTTCACTGATACTGCTCCTAGGGCATTGAAAAATAAAGAGAAAATAGGCAAATGGGACTACATAAAAATAAAAAGCTTCTGCACAGCAAAAAGAACCATCAAGAAAACAAGAAAGCCCACTGTATTGGAGAACATACTTGCCATTGTTATCACTGATAAGGGTTTAATCTCCAACATTCACAGGGAACTCATACAACTTAACAAAAGTAAGATAAACAATCCAGTCAAAAAATGGGCAACAGACCTAAAGAGACACTTTTCAAAAGAGGACTTTCAGAAAGCCAAGAGACATATGAAAACTTGCTCAATGTGCTCTCTCTCTGCTGCTTGCCGCTCTGTCGGCAAGTGTGGCTGACGGGGGGCTCAAGCTAGCCTGAATAAAGACTCTCTGCTTTTGCATCGTACTCGGTTGGCTCCCTGGTGGTCTTTTGGGGCTCCTGAAATCTGGGCTTAACATTTGGGGGCTCGCCCAGGGTCCCCAAGACCCTCGAGGGACCCCTGATCCGGAGAGACTGACTGACCGCAGTTTAAATGTAGCTGTAGCTGCCAGCAGTTGCTGTAAACTGGTGATGGTCCACAATCCTTGGTAGTCTTTGGGAGTAACTGGGAAGTGTCCAGTCTCCCACACTGAGCGACATTGTTATAGTTATGTATTAGCTGTTCTGGAAGGTGGTCAGTTACCATTCTTGTTGTGTTTAAGTTGTTAAAACTGAAATGTTTTCTTTCCCTTCCACCGGACTATCTGTTATAGTTTGTCTCTGCCAGGTCACAAGCCCAACTCCTTCTGTGCCCAGGACAGCAGGGAGCCTGAGTGGAAGATGACCTCTAACCAGACACACCCACTGCAGATCACCATCGGGAGGACAGCGGGCCTCGCCGGACCCCTTGTAATCCTTCTAATGCTGTTGACTTTTGGCCCTTGCATTATTAACAGACTAGTCCAATTTGTCAAGAAGCGTATAGGGGTGGTCCAGTTGATAGTTCTGCGCGCCCAGTACAGGCATCTCATGAAATGGAAATGCAGTCCATCTCATGATTGAGCCAGAAGTCTCAAGACAAGGGGGTAATGAAAGGGTGAGGGCTACGCCCTCCATCTTGCCCCAGGGTGAGGGCTACGCCCTCCATCTTACCCCGGATCCTCCATTTTGGGGCAGCAGCCTTAGCCATGTGCTTGGCAAGGAGCTTCTTCCAGAAAACCCAAGCCTCTGCTAGCCGCACCTAGTATTTCTTTAAACTAACCAATGATAATCAAGGGAAGTGTGTGCAATAGATACGACCACATCCTGTGTAACAAGACACCAACTTGCGCCCGGCCAATCGGCAGGGCCACAGTCCTCTCTCCTCCCCTTACTCCCACCCCCA
>NW_006287819.1:10720-13000 GCF_000327345.1 Myotis davidii
TACAGAGGCAGAGTAACACTGAACAGACTGTCAAACTACAGTGGGAAGGCTGGGGAGGTTTGAGGGGGGAGGTAAGATATCAACCGAAGGACTTGTATGCATGCATATAAGCATAACCAATGGACACAAGACACTGGAGGTAGGGGAGGCCAGGAGAAGGTCAAGGGGAGAAAAAAAAAGAGGACATATGTAATACACTTTGTAATACTTTAAGCAATAAAACAAAATAAAGAAAAAGAAAATATGAACTTTGGGGGGTAAAAAAGATTTCCGGTTGATTTTTAGAGAGAGAGGAAGGAAAAGTGAGAGACACATTGATGTCAGAGTGAGATATCCATCCGCTGCCTCCTACCCATACCCCACCAGAGATCGTGCCTCCAACCTGGGCATGTGTCCTGACCGGGAATTGAACCTGAAACCTTTCAGTGCACTGGACGATGTCCAATCAACTGAGACACACTGGCCAGGGCTTCCCCTTCACAATTTTTACCCATTCCCCCACCCATCCCCTCTGGACTCTGTTTCTATGAGTATGCTTTTGTTTGTTTTTTTTTTTTAGATTCCACATATAATTGAAACCACACTGCATTTGTTTTTCTCTGTCTGACTTATTTTACTTAGCATAATATTCCCTCGGTCTATCCATGTTGTCGCAAATGGAAAGATTTCATTCTTTTTTAATGCTGCATAATATTAATATATATCACATCATTTGATCCATTATTTACCCATCTATTGATGTACACTTAGGTTGCTTCTATATCTTGGCTATTGTAAATAATGCCGCAATACATGTTTACACATATGCATTTACATTACAAATAATTAACATACCTTTTCAAAATCATGCTTTTATTTTCTTTAGATAACACCAGAAGTGGAACTTCTGGGATCATGGGATAGATCTATTTTTAGTTTTTTTGAGGATTCTCCACATTTTTTTCCATAGTGGCTGCACCATTTGCATTCCCACCAACAGTGCATAAGTAATTCCTTTTCTCCACATCTTCAACCCTTTTTATGTGTTGACTTTTTGATAAAGCCATCATGACAGATGTGAACTGCTATCTCACTGTGGTTTTGTTTTGCATCTCTCTGATGACTAGTGATATTGAGAATCTTTTCATATGTCTGTGGCCATCTGTATGTCTTCTTTGGGGGAAATGTCTCTTCATGTCCTCTAACCATTTTTGCATTGGATTGTTTATTTTTTTATCATTGAGTTGTATGAGTTTCTTATATATTTTGGTTATCAGTTATCAGCTCCTTATTGGATATGTCATTTGTGAATATGAAAATATATTCTCCCATTTTTTTGTGTTGTTGATGGCTTCCTTCACAGTATAGTTGTTTCTTTTTCTTCATTTTTAAATTTTTTTTCAAAATATATTTTTATTGATTTCAGAGAGGAATGGAGAGAGAGGGAGGGAGACAGAGAGGCATTGATGATGGGAGAGAATCATTCATTGTTTGGCTGCCTCCTGTGTGCCCCACACTGGGGTCAGGCCCCCGACCTGGGCATGTACCCTGTTCCTACATGCCCCCTCCTAGGGACCAAGCCCAAAACCCAGGCATGTGCACTGACCAGGAATGGAACCGTGACCTCCTGGTTCACTGTTCAATGTTCAACCACTGTGCAACCCTGGCCAGGTTACATAGAAGCTTTTTAGTTTGATGAAATCCCATTTGTTTATTTTTGCTTTTGTTTCCCTTGCTTAAGGCTACATATCCAAAATGATATTATTCAAACTAATGTCTAATAGTTTACTGCCTATGTTTTCTTCCAGGAGTCTTATGGTTTTAGGCCTTACATTTGAGTCTTTAATCCATTTTGAGTTCATTTATGTGTATGGTATATGAGAGTGAAAAGGACATTTTATTTTATTTTTTTTCTTTATATACCCAAACATATTTTCTCTAAAGAGTATAATTTCTCATTGACTATTATAATAACCTAATAGTCAATGAGAATGTCACTCATTTCTTTTTTTAATCTTTAATTTCTTTACTGATTAAGGTATTACAAATGTGTCCTCATCCTCCCCATTAACCCCCCACTCCCCCCGCCCTCATGCTCTCATCCCCCTGTTGTCTGTGTCCATTGGTTTGCCTTATATGTATGCATACAAGTCCTTTATGTTGGTCTCTTCCCCTTACCCCCACCCTCCCCTACTTTCCCTCCGGGGATTGATAGTCTGATTGCTGTTTCTCTGTCTGGATCTGTCCCTGTTCATCGGTCTACTTACTTTGATTTTTGATGAAAGATGGCTCTTTGGACAT
>NW_006287819.1:13438-14985 GCF_000327345.1 Myotis davidii
ATATTCCTAGAAGAGGGAATACTTGGTCAAATGGGAGTTCCATTTTTAACTTTTTGAGGAAACTCCATATTGTACTCCACAGTGGCTGCACCAGCCTGCATTCCCACCAGCAGTGCAGAAGGGTTCCTTTTTCTCCACATCCTCTCCAACACTTGTTGTTTGTTGATTTGTTGATGATAGCCATTCTGACAGGTGTGAGATGATACTGCATTGTCGTTTTGATTTGCATCTCTCTTATAATTAGTGATTTTGAGCATGATTTCATATGTCTTTTGGCCTTCTGTATGTCCTCTTTCGAAAAGTGTCTATTCAGGTCCTTTGCCCATTTTTTGATTGGATTTTTAATTTTCCTTTTGTTAGGTTGTATGAGTTTCCTCTAAATCAGGGGTCTTCAAACTTTTTAAACAGGGGGCCAGGTCACTGTCCCTCAGACCGTTGGAGGGCCAGACCATAGTTTAAAACAAAACTATGAAGAAATTCCTATGCTCACTGCACATATCTTATTTTGAAGTAAAAAAAAACAAACAAAAAAACAAAACGGGAACAAATACAATATTTAAAATGAAGAACAAGTAAAGTTAAATCAACAAACTTACCAGTATTTCAATGGGAACTATGGGCCTGCTTTTGGCTAATGAGATGGTCAATGTCCGGTTCTATATTTGTCACTGCTAGTCATAACAAGTGATGCAAGTGAGCATCAGTTAATCTAGATCTGGTTGAAGATTTCAGATGTTTCATTCTGGAAAAAGGCTCTCCTAACTACAAAAAAATAGACCTCCTGACTTCAAAAAAAAAAAATCCTAACTTGTTCTTACCTCAGTCCTCAGGCAGCAGCAGGCTCTGCACAGGCAAGCTCGTGACTCCTCCGATCACACCTGAGACTGAGAAGAGGAGTCAGAGACAGAGAGAAGGAGGGGAGTCGGAGAGTGCTGCACACATTCCACATATGCACACTGCGGGACCGGAATGAATTGGCTGCTAAGCAACAGGCAGTGGCAGCAAAAACAACTGGCAGGCCTGATAAATGTTTTCTGCGGGCCGCATGTGGTCCATGGGCCCTAGTTTGAGGACCCCTGCTGTAAATGCTGGAGATTAAACCCTTATCTGTGATAACATTGGCAAATAAGTTCTCCCATGCAGTGGGATTTCTTGTTGTTATGTTGATGTTTCCTTTGCTGTGCAAAAGCCTTTTAATTTGATGTAGTCCCATTTTTTATTTTCTCTTTAGTTTCCTTTGCCCTAGGAGATGTATTGGAGAACATATTGCTATGAGAGATGTCTGAGATTTTACCACCTATAGTTTCTTGCAGGATTTTTATGGTTTCCTGACTTACATTTAAGTCTTTTATCCATTTTGAGTTTATTCTTATGTATGGTGTAAATGGATGGTCTAGTTTCATTTCTTTTTTTTTTTTTTTAATCTCTGAACCTACAGCACAAGAGTTTTCATTTGCATCTACAAACCAGAAGCATTGGTGCAGGGAGGGAAGCATGGACTTGAGCTGCCTGAGGAGATGAAATAGGAATTTTTAGGGGTGAAAACG
>NW_006287819.1:17492-21410 GCF_000327345.1 Myotis davidii
CTTTCTTTAAAGATGGGATGTTACTTTGTTTCATGTTTTCCCAAACCTGCCTTAGGCTCTCCTCCTGCTTCTTAATTTTCCCCTCCAGTTTCTGTTCAGATTGAGCTTGTTTCTCTACCTTGTCTTCTAACTCACTAATTCGGTCCTCTGCTTCTTCTAGTCTACTGTTGAAACCTTCCATGGTGTTTTTGATTGTAGCTATATCACTTTTCATTTCTTCCTGATTCTTGCATAGGTTGTTGGTTTTCTCATCCATCTGGTGAATGAATTGTACAACCATTACTCTGAATTCTTTTTCTGTCATGTTGTAAGCTTCAATTTCAGTAATTTCCTTTCTTAGAAACTCCTCATTTTCTTTCCTCTGGGGGTTGTGCCATCTCCCCATTTTGACTATCACCAGAAGCTTCAAACATCGAGTTGCGTGGGCCTGGGCCGTGTGCAGTGGGAGCTTCGCACCACTCTAGTGTCACTGAAGAGCTCCGACACTAAGATGTGTGACTGTCCTGGGTTGGTGGGAACCAGGCTCACCAATAGGCAGCGTTACCAGCACTCAGTGTGGTCTCATGTGCGCACCTAGAATCAGGGACCCCGCCTGCACCATGCTGAAACAGAGACCCCCCTGGTGTGTGTTGAAAATCAGAGTCCCCTAGCGTGTGCCTGGAGTCAGAGTTCCCTAAGAATCCAGTATCTCAGCCTCGCACTGAGATTCAGGGTCCCTGTGTGCGCATGCACCAAGAATTGGAGTCACTGGCTCTTAGTGTGAATGCACTGGGAATCAGTGATCTCAGGCGCGCATGATAAGAAAGAGTCAAGTCACTGGTGCTTAGTTCTGCCTCCCGCCTGGAGAATCAGGGTCCTGGTCAGCTTGGGGGCCTTCAGTGAGCGCTTGCCCAGAATCAAAGTCAGGTGGCACTACCGCCCTGCATGGGCTTCGGGTTTGGTTGCTCAATTGCCTTGCGGGGAACAAATTCCCAGTGTCTGAGCACTCCTAGGCTCAAGTTCCTGCAGAGGTTCTGAGGGGCACAGATTCCCAGTGTCTTCAAGTTTTCAGGCTCAAATTCCTGCATCAGTGCATGCCTTGGGAGGGGCGGGTCTATCAGTTACTATGGCGCTGCCCCTGAGCCTGCGGGGAGGGGGATGGGCTCTGTTACTCACAAGAATCTGCTGCTGTGCTTTCTAATGTCTGTGAGTCTGTAGCTGTGGTCACAGATCTCTATCCCCAGTGGCTGGAGGGTCCTAGTTTGCGTCTGAGACCAGACTGGGTGGTGCTGAAGCCAGGATCATAGTCTCAAGCGGCTCTGTTTCTCAAGATGGCATGGTCTCTGTGCCTGCACTGGCCGCCCAGGAGTGTCCACGCTGGGAGCGGGCCGTCTAAGACTGCCCGGTTTGGCAGCCCCTTGGATGACCTGCAGAATCTAACTGTCCCTACCTCATACGCAAACACACCACACACGCCCACACACTCCTCTATTGCTCCTTCACTCTCTCACACTCTCTCCCTCCCTACCTTCCTGCTGGTCGCCATCTTCCGCTCATTGAAAAGGACATTTTAGATTGAAAACTGAGCTCTGCCCATGTTTTTATACCCCCTTACTCTGCCCTCTTTTCTCTACCCATCCCTCTGTTTTGACAAGGAATCCAAAGGTCCTAGGGATTATCAGAAGATTCCTGCTCGGAGGTAGGAACACAGCCTAATCTAAAAAGTGAGATTTACTTTGGCTTTGACACTTCAATGAAGCCATAGCAGGTGGCCCTAACTGTGGAACCAACATTAGCATTTATCTCAGCTCTGAAAATTGAAGGCTTAGTGATCTTGGAAGCCAGTCTTCCCTGGATTGATTATCTTGTCATTTGTCCCAGCATTTCCTTCCAAGGTTTCCTTCATAATGCTGGACTACAAGGATGGGGAGAACTGCTTCTGGAGACAGAGCGATAACCCTGTCTCCTTGGGTTGCTAACTGGAAGGAGCTACTCAAATTGGTTACCTACTTAGTTCAAAAGTGTTCTCAAAGATGAGGGCTCGTCCCTATACAGTTTCCGTCTCAGGGCAGGAAGAGGCTCATTGTTTCAGCATTTGTTTCTTGTTTTGTCTCTGCAAAGGTCCTGATGCTTCCTGAAAGCAAATCATAAAAAAATTAGTCATCTGACCTCTGCTGTTCTTCCCTAGTGGTTGGAGATCATTGGAGCAGGCACATAATTCTACATAGGGTGCAAACACTTGCTAACCTAGTAGGGAGCAGCTGCTGAGCTCTATATACCTTTGCTAGTCCCAGCTGCACACATTTATTCTGACCGATGGGTTCAGAGTTCCTTTCCCAACCTCACAGAGTTCTGGTCAAAAAGGTATCTATCTAAGCTAGAGGTAGAAAGGCAGAGATGCTAAAATGTCAGAGAGCCAGACACTGGAATGGACAGGGCATGGTGATACAGGCCATGTTTTCTCCCCTGTCATGAACTAAGTCTGTGGGCCTCAGTGTCTTCATCTGTAAACAACAGGAGGATCATTGATCAGCCCTTGCTTAATGCCTCTAAGTTGCCTAAGTAGTATAGCGCAGGGAGCTTGGGTTTGGGGGAAGACCCAAGGTCATCATATGGATCTAGCCTGGGAGGTGCTGCCCAAGAGTCCAGGAATATCAAGTCCATAGAGCCATTGCCTCATTGAGCACAGGAACAGTGCCTCTGAGGCAGGTAAGCAAGACTGAGAAGAAAATTGGGTTTTGGTTAATGTCTAAGGAGAAAGAGGTCAAAGTAAATGGCCTAGGGGGCAGATAGAGAAAAGCAGGTCTATGGTGGGGTAGGGGGGAATCTCAGGGACTTTCTCATGGATCTCCAGTGGAGAAAGACCCAGAAATAGAACAGTGGAAGAGGAGATTTGAGTAGAGCTTTGTTAGCAGAGCCTGTCGGGTTTCATGGTGCAGTGGAAGGAGTACTTTATTAGGAAACCAAAAATGGTTTTAATCCTACTTCAGCAATGGAGCTGCTGTGTGTTCTTGAGTATTCTGTGTCCACTCTGAGCCTTAATTTATACATCTATGAATTTTTAAGCTTTATTGGGGAACATATAATAAACCACACATATTTAAAGTGTACAATTTAACAAGGTTTGACATACATACACACTCATGAAGCCATTGCTATAATCAAAGTAATGGGCAGATCCAGCCAAAAGTTTCTTCATGTCTCCCTCTAACTCCAATGCCTGTCCCTTCCCAGCTCCAGGCAACCACTAATATTCTTTTTTTAAAAAAATTATTCTTCTTCAGATTATTACAGTTGTTCCTCTTTTTTCCCCCCCATAGCTCCCCTCCACCCGGTTCCCACCCCACCCTCTGCCTTTACCCCTCCCCACCACTGTCCTCATCCATAGGTGCACGATTTTTGTCCAGTCTCTTCCCGAATCTCCCACACCCCTTTCCCCCCCAAGAATAGTCAGTCCATTCCCTTTCTATGTCCTTGATTCTATTATGATCACCAGATTATTTATTCACTTGATTCTTAGATTCACTTGTTGATAGATGCATGTTTGTTGTTCATAATTTATATCTTTACCTCTTCTTCTTCCTCTTCTTAAAGGATACTTTTCAGCATTTCATATAATACTGGTTTGGTGGTGATGAACTCCTTTAGATTTTCCTTATATGTGAAGCTCTTTATCTGACCTTCAATTCTGAATGATAGCTTTGCTCGATAAAGTAATCTTGGTTGTAGGTTCTTGGCATTCATCACTTTGAATATTTCTTGCCACTCCCTTCTGGCTTGCAAAGTTTCTGTTGAGAAATCAGCTGACAGTCGTATGGGTACTCCCTTGTAGGTAACCGAGTTTCTTTCTCTTGCTGCTTTTAAGATTCTCTCTTTGTCTTTTGCTCTTGGCATTTTAATTATGATGTGTCTTGGTGTGGTCCTCTTTGGATTCCTTGT
>NW_006287819.1:22435-23227 GCF_000327345.1 Myotis davidii
CGTCTGTGCACAGCTGGGCGGGGGGGCGGGGTCTCAGGGAATCAACAGGGTGGAGCAAACAGCTAAGGCTGATCCTCTGTCCTATCCTAAGAGGTCCTTTGTCTCATTGTCCCGGTAATCGCTGCAAGCACCTCTGAGAGAAAGCCCCCCTCGAGTACCAACAGATGCCAGAATGTAGTAGAGCTCAGGAAGTATGTCTCAGCGCTGCAGCTGATGCAATGGTCAGGGCACACTCCACCATGACATGCTTCCTCTGCACACCAGGAAGTAGCAATGCCTGCCTGAACTAACTCCTAGAGCCACGTGCATAGTACCCCAGCCTTTCAGCCATTGGTCGCCTATAGCAATGTGTCTCCCTCTGATTGGTTGCCTATAGCAACGCATCTCCCTCTGATTGGTCACCTATAGCAACGTGTCTCCCTCTGATTGGTCGCCTATAGCAATGTGTCTCCCTCCGATTGGTCCCCTCATGGTATATATACCCCTGTAGTTCCTCAATGAAACGGATCTGCGTTAATGAACCTGGTCCCCGGAGTCCTACATGCAGACGTCCTAGCGCATTGGGGCTCCGTCCTCCTCACCCCGGAGGGACCCCCTGCTTCAGGTACCCATGGTGCATTTGCGGTGGGAGCTCGGAGGTACTCTGAGGAGCCCTGGGACGGAAGTTGTACAACAGTGTCTATTGGCAGTTATTCAGGAGAGTGAATTCAGAATTTCTGCTGTGGTTTCCCCCTTTGGCTAGAGTGCGCACGCTCCTCACCTTACTGCAGAGCAGGCAAGTTAAGGTCTCTG
>NW_006287820.1:0-3060 GCF_000327345.1 Myotis davidii
GGGACGCGTCTGCCTATATCGCCGCCATCTTTGAGCCTGTGTCCATTTTTGCTAATTTTTTGCGCAAATGGCAACGTTTAGTAAAATACGATAACTTTAGTTTACATATTTATACGTTACCCACATTCTACCACTAGTCTATAATATCATATTAATACTTGTCCTGCGCTCTACTACCTCCAGTCAACGTAAAACGTATCAATACGTTTCCCGCATACAATGTCTTAAGAAATAATGACAGAATACTTCCCTGATTTGGGAAAGAAAAAAAAAGACACAGAAGTCCAAGAAGCCCACAGAGTCTTAAACAAGAGGAACCCCAACATATCCAGAAGATACATCATAATTAAATTGGCAAACATTAAAGACAAAGAAATAATCTTAAAGTCTGCAAGACAGAGACAGAAAATTACCTGTAAGGAATCTCCCATTAGACTATCAGCTGATTTCTCAACAGAAAAACATCAGGCCAGAAGGGAGTGGCATGAAGTATACAAAGTAGTAAAAAGCAAGATACTGAACCCAAGAATACTATATCCAGCAAGGCTATTATTCAAAATTAAAGGTGAAATCGGGAGCTTTTCAGACAAAAAAAAGGCTAACGGAGTTTATTACCACCAAACCAGCAATGCAAGAAATTCTAAAGAAACTGTTGTATGAAGCATAAATAGAAAGAGAGGGAGGAACATAGGCATAAAGAATAAAAACAGCAACAAACAAGTACCTATGAATAATATCCTTAAAAGTAAATGGATTAAATGATCCAATCTAAAGATACAGGGTAACTGAATGGATAATAAATATGCTGTCTACAAGCAACCCACTCAGAAAAAAGGACTCACACAGACTGAAAGCGAAAGATAGAAAAAAAATTCTTCAGGCAAGTGAAAAATGAAAAAAAAAAAAAAGCTGGGGTACAAATACTTATATCTGACAAAGTAGAACTCAAAGAGAGGGTCATAGCAAGAGAAAAAGAAGGCCAGTTCATAGTATTAAAGTTATCAATACAACAAGATAATATAACTCTGGTAAACATATATGCACCTAATACAGACCATTCAAACACATTAAACAAAAATTCTGGAAGATATTAAGGGAGAGATTGATAGCAACACAATCTTTGTGGGGGACTTTAATAACCCACTGACATGACTGGGTAAGTATTCTAGACAAAAAGTCAAAAAGAAAACAGCAGCCCTAAATGCCTCACTAGATCAGATGGAACTAATTGACGTCTTCAGAATGTTTCACGCCAAAGCTACACAATATATATTTTTCTCAAGTGCACATGGGACAATTTAAAAGATAGACCACATGATAGGACAAAGGCTAAGTCTCCACAAGTTCAAGAACACTGAAATCATTTCAAGCATGATCTCGGATTACAATGGCATGAAATTAGAAATCAACAACAATAAAAACACTCAAAAACAATCAAACTCATGGAGGCTAAATAGCATGCTCTTAAAAAAATTAAGGGGTTACCAAGGAGATCAAAGAAGAAATAAAAAACATCCTGAAAAAAGTGACAATGAAAACAGAATAATCCAAAATCTATGGCACACCATGAAAGCAATCCCTAGAGAGAAGTTCATAACACTACAAGCCTACCAAAAAAAGTAAAACTTATAATAAGTTATATAATTGTTCAAATTAAAGAATTAGAAAAAGAACAAGATAAGCCCACAGTAAGTTGAAGAAAGAAAATAATAAAGATCAAAGTGGAAATAAATGGCATAGAGATTAAAAAAACAGTAAATAAATCAATGACTCCAAGAGTTGGTTCTTTTAAAGGATAAATAAAATTGATGAACCATTACTCAGACTCATCCAAAAACAATGAGAGAGGACTCAAATAAATAAAATCATTAATTAAAGAGGCAGTATAACAACAAACACCACAGAAATACAAAGGATTGTAAGAAAATACTATGAACAAACTATTTTCCATCGAACTGGACAACCTAAGCAAAAGGGACAAATTCTTAGAAATATACAATATTTCAAAACCATGCAACCTTTCAATCAGGTATAATCAGAAAACCTGAATAGACTGATAATAACTGATGAAATTGAATCAATAATTAATAAACTCCCAGGAAACAAAAATCCAGGACTTGATGGATTTACTGGAGATTTTTACCAATTATTCAAAGGAGATCTTACACCTATTGTACTTAAACTATTACAAAAAAATCAAAAGGAAGGAACATGCCCAAGTGCTGTTTATGAAGCCAGCATTATCCTAATCCAAAAAGCAGATAATTACACTACAAAGTAAGATAATTATAGGCCAATATCACTGATGAACACAGATGCTAAAATTTTTAAAAAATAGTAGCGAATAGGATCCAGAAATACATTAAAAAGATCATACACAATGATCAAGTGGGATTTTTTTAGGGAATGTAAGGGTGGTACAATATTTGCAATTCAATAAATTTGATACAGTACATTAACAGATTGCAAGACAAAATGCACATGATCATATCAATTGATGCAGAAAAAACATTCAACAAAATTCAATATCTTTTTTTGATAAAAACTCAGCAAAGAGGGAATAGAGGGATCATACCTCAACATAATAAAAGCCTTATATAATAAATATACAATGAATAGAATACTCAATGGGAAAAATTAAAACTATTTCCCCTAAGAACAAGAATAATTCAGGCATGCCCACTTTCACCACTCCTATTCAACATAGTACTGGAAGTGTTAGCCATAGTGATTAGACAAGAAGAAGAAATAAAAGCATCCTAATTGGAAAGAAGTGAGTAAAACTGTCCTTATTTGTAGACAACATGATAATTGTACTTAGAAAATCCTAAAACCTCCATAAAAAAACTACTAGATTTAATATATGAATTTTTCAATGTAACAGAATCCAAAATTAACACCCAGTAATTCATGGCATTTTTATATAACAACTAAAGGCCCAGTGCACAAAAATTTGTGCACTGGGGTGGGGGAGTCCCTCAGCCCTACTTGTGCCCTCTTGTCATCTGGGAGCCCTCAGGGGATGTCCGACTGCGGTGGACATGGGAGCTCCTGGCACCA
>NW_006287820.1:3706-8552 GCF_000327345.1 Myotis davidii
ACTCTCAAGAAAAGAAACTTTAAAAAATCCCATTTACCATTGCAACAAAAAATAAGATACTTAGGAATAAACTCAACCAAGGAAGTAAAAGATCAGTTCTCAGAAAACTACAGGACATTGAAAAAAGAGATAGATGAAGATATAAACATTGGAAGAATATACCATGTTCATGGATTGGTAGAATCAACATCATTAAAATGACCATAGTACCCAAAGCAATCTATAGATTCAATGCAATCCCTATTAAAATGCCAATGTTATATTTAATAGAATGAGAATAAAATCTCTAAAAATGTATATGGAACAATAAAAAAGACCCTGAATAACCACAGAGATCTTGAGAAAGAAGAATAAAATTTTCGGGATAACAAGACCAGATTATCAAGTTATATTACAAGGCCACAATATTCAAAAGAGCCTGGTACTGACACAAGAATAGACATATAGACCAATGGAACAGAACAGAGAAGCCAGAAATAGACCCAAGCCATTATGCTCAATTAATATTTGACAAAGGAGGCAGGAACTTACAATGGAGTCAGGATAGTCTCTTCAATGCATGATATTGGGAAAATTGGACACATACATGTAAAAATTGAAACTAGAACACCAACTTACACCATACACAAAAATAAACACAAAGTGCAAAATGACTTAAATGTAAGACATGAAACCATAAAAATCTTAGAAGAAGCCATAGGCAGAAAAATCTCAGACAACTCTGGTAGCTATGTGTTTACTGATACATCTCCTAGGACAATGGAAACTAAGGAGAAAATAAACAAATGAGACTACATCAAAATAAAGAGCTTCTGCACAGCAAAAGAAACCAACAAAACAATAAGAGAGCCCACACATGGGAGAACATATTTACCAAAGATACATCCAATAAGGTGTTAATCTTCAAAATTTACACGGAACTCATACAACTTAACAAGAGGAAGGTAAACAATCCAATTAAAAAATGCACAAAGGACCTAAATAGAAACTTCTAAAAAGCAAACATACACAAGGCCAAGAGGTATATAAAAATGCTCAAAGTCACTAATCACAGGAGAGATGCAAATTAAAATGACAATGAGGTATCACCTCACACCTGTCAGAATGGCTATCATTAACAAATCAATAAATGACAAGTGTTGGTGAGGATGTGGAGAAAAAGGAACCCTAGTGCAGTGCTGGTAGAATCTCATACTGGTGCAGACACTGTGGAAAACATTATGGAGTTTCCTCAAAAAATTAAATTAAAAATGGAACTTCCATTTGACCCAGTGATCCCACTTCTATAAATATATCCTAAGAAATTATAAAGAATATGTGCACCCCTATGTTCATAGCAGCATAATTTACAATATCTTAGATCTGGAAACAGCCTAAGTGCCCATCAGCCAATGAGTGGATTAAAATACTGGTATATTACACAATGGAATACTGCATAGCTATAAAAAAGAAAGAACTTGTACCACTTGCAACAGCATGGATAGACCTGTAGGGCATTATGATAAGCGAAGTCAGCCAGTCAGAGAAAGATAAGTATCACATTGTCTCACTCATATGTGGAATCTAATGAATATAAACTGATGAACAAAAATTGATCCAGAGGTATAGAAGCACCGAGACTGTCAAACCTCAGGAGAAATGCAGGGCAAGGTCAGTAGGTTGGAAGAGATCAACCAATGAACTTGTATGCATATAAGCATAACTCATGGACACAGAAAATAGGGTGGTGAAGGCCTAGAGTGGGGGTGGGGATAGGCTGGGAAAGTTCAATGGAGGAAAAATAGCACATATGTAATATCTTCAACAATAAAGATCTTTTAAAAAAGTATCTCTTTTTTGATCTATTGAACAGATAAACTGATGAACAAAACAGATCTAGAGACATAGAAGCAGAAATGAACTTTGATTGAGAGAGGAGAGAAAATTAAATCATATGTAAAATGCTCAATTGCAAACAAAGCATAAAATGAGGGGAAGAAAAAAAGGAAATAAAGAACAAAGAGCCTGGGAGGAGGGGAAGAAGAGGGGAATGGGAGATATCTGTAATACTATCAACACTAAAAAATACATTTAAATAACAAATAGAAAGGAGTTACAAGCATTACAGATATTAATTCAATTATATCAATAATCACTTTCAATGAAAATGGCCTAAATACACCAATTAAATGACAGAGATGTTCAGAATATATTTATTTACTTAGTTACTCTTTAATCTTCACTCAAGGTGCCTTTTTAAAATTTATTTTAGAGCAAGTGGAAGAGAGAGAGAGAAAGAGAGAGAAAGAGAGAGAGAGATATCAAACTGAGAGAAAAACATTAATCTATTGTGTCCCTTACATGCCCCAATTGGAGACTGAAACAACAAATTGGGTATGTGCCCTGACCAGCAATCAAACCGGCAACCCTTTGGTGCACAGACCGACGGTTCAACTGAGCTGCACCTCTCAGGGCTGTTCAGAATGGATTAAACACACACACACACACACACACACACACACACACACACACACACACAAAAACCACCTTAAATATAATCACTCATTTTACAGGTAAAGGATGGAGTAAAAAGTAAGAGGCTGGCGAAATATATATAGAAATATAATGACAAAATGCTTTTACAACATGGTGGTGGGTTTGGTGGAAGCTACACTGACCATCTCCCTGGACCATACTGGAATTACAATTAAAATATAGAAAAATCATCCTGTACAACCAACTGAAGACTAGCTGAAGAGAAGCCTTATAACCAATGACTTAAAGAGGAGGCCACATTGAGACTGGTAGGAAGAGCAGAGGCATGAGAGAGCTGGCTGGGTTCCCATAGGCAACAACTGAATTTCCTGAGGGATATCTCAGCTGCAGCATTTCCCCCTGGAAAGTCTTGGGTCTAAACCTCAACTGGGTTCCCACCCTAGAGCACCAAAACTAGGAAAGGTGCCCACATAACATCAAGCTGTGAAAAGCAGCAGGGTTTCTGTCTGCCAGGGAGAGATGGCTAGTAATGTAGGCATCCTCTCAAAAGGCCAACACACGAAGTTTTATTTGAAGCCACTCATCATGGGCCCCAGCAGAGGTAGGACAGTGTGGGCTAGAGTTGTGTGAGCAGAGTTCAGGGGCGGTGGCTCTGGGGAGAAAACTGAGAGGACAGCCACCCGTATTCCTATGCTGAGTTATTCCTCCATACTGCAGAAGTCATATTTCTCAGGTAACCTTTACCATCCAGGTAGAATTAGCCTGGGGGAAGCAATAGCCACACACTGTGGAATCCCTCTCTCTCCACCTTGTGGAGTTTAAGCCCTGACTACAGCCAGGACTCATTATGTGGCTGAGAATAAAAGACAGCTTGCAGGAAAATATAGATCCCTGGGTGCTTTAAGTCTGTGCCTGACCTGCTCATGGGTCTACAGACAGTAAAAAAAGACTTTAGTTTAAATATATCGTTTTTATAAAAAAAAAAAAAAAAGACTTTAGTGTACAGCTTTGTCCTCTCCACATGCATCCAGGTCAAGCAGAGGGAACCACAAACTGTGGATCACTGACAGTTTCAAATAGGTTGCTCAGGGCCAAGCACAGAGAGTGTCTGACATTGGCCTGCACCAGAATTCCTCTGAAGAGGCCCAGAACAGTACATCCAGTGGCCAGTTTCAGAGAATAGAGCAGGATACAGTAAGTTTACAATCAGCATATCCACAGGCAGATATTGGCAGACACCAATATCTGAGGCAAATTTGATTTTGTATGATCAACACCTGCACAACAGCCTGCAAGCTGCTTTGGGAATTGAGCCTTCCTTTGAACAAGCCTAGAGTTGAGCCCATTCACGAACCAGCCAATAGCGATCAAGACTATTTCATAAGAATGCTCCACACAACATACACAAGGGAGATTCTTAAAGCACCCAGTTCTGTTGATCAGGGAGATTGTGTCACTGGGTCCCACAGGTCACGCACTACATAAGACTGGGAGTCTTAGAAAAATCTACCTAGTAAATAGAAATAGACAAAAACATGCAGCCAAAATGGGGAGCAAAGAACCAGTCCCTAAATGAAGGAAAAAGAGAATTCTCCAGAAGACCTAAATTAAGTGGAGGTATGCAATTTATCAGATATAGAGTTCAGAGTAATGATTATAAGGATGTGAAAAGCATGAAAAAAAGATATAGCAACCATAAAAAAGGACGAGTCAGAAATAAAGAATTCCATATCTGAAATAAAGAACACTGTGGAAGTAATAAACTGCAGGCTCAGTGAAGTAGAGGATAGAATCAGTGATTTGGAAGAGAATGTAGAAAAACACACAATCCAAGCAGCAAAAAGAAAAAAAGATTTTTAGTTTTTTTAAATCTTTATTGTTCAGATTATTACAGTTGTTCCTCTTTTTTCCCCCCATAGCTCCCCTCCACCCAGTTCCCCTCCCATCCTCCGCTCTCACCCCCCACCACTGTTCTCATTCATAGGTGCACGATTTTTGTCCAGTCTTGCCCTCATCCCCCGCAACCCTTTCACCCCCCAAAATAGTCAGTCCACTCCCTTTCTATGCCGCAACCCTCACCCCCCAAAATAGTCAGTCCACTCCCTTTCTATGCCCCCGATTCTATTATAATCACAGTTTATTCTGATCATCAAATTATTTATTCACTTGATTTTTAGATTCACTTGCTGATAGATGTGTGTTTGTTGTTCATAATTTGTATCTTTACCTTTTTCTTCTTCTTCCTCTTCTTAAAGGATACCTTTCGGCATTTCATATAATACTGGTTTGGTGGTGATGAACTCCTTTAGCTTTTCCTTATCTGTGAAGCTCTTTATCTGACCTTCAATTCTGAATTGTAGCTTGGCTGGAT
>NW_006287820.1:9518-14215 GCF_000327345.1 Myotis davidii
CCTAGGGGGTCTGCCTCTCTGAGTCCCAGCAACTGCTGCAAACCTCGAAGAGAAAGCCGCCTTCGAGTTCCGACTGAAGCCAGACAGTCCCGCCTCTCCCGTTTGAGTCTGGGTCCTCAGAGACTCACCCGGAGCTGGAGCTCAGAGCCTGAGACTCCCTCCCAATTGAAAATGACAACTGTGCCCTCAGCCACCAACCCACTCCACATGCACCTCTGCACCTTTGTATTTTACTTCCACATCGCACCTCCTCTGAGTCTCAGTGTGCTTTTCTCTTTCCTTCTAGTTGTAGAATTTCCACTCAGCCAGCCTTCCTGTGGTTCTGGATGATGTCTGTTCCACCTTTTAGTTGTATTTTTGAAGTGGTTGTGCGAGGCAGCAATCTCCTGTGTTTACCTATGCTGCCATCTTGGTTTCTCGAAAAAAGATTTTTAAAAAGGGAGAATTGCCCTAACTGGTTTGGCTCAGTGGATAGAGCATCGGCCTGTGGACTGAAGGGCCATGGGTTTGATTCCAGTCAAGGACACGCACCTTGGTTGCAGGCTCGATCCCTAGTAGAGGGCTTGCAGTAGGCAGCTGATTGATGTTTCTCTTTCATCGATGTTTCTAACTCTCTATCCCTCTCCCTTTCTCTCTGTAAAAAAAAAATCAATAAAAATATATTTTACAAAAAATAAGGATAGTTTAAAGACCTTTGGGACAACATGAAGCATAACATCAACTTGATAGGGGTACCATAAGGAAAAAAGAGAGAGCAAGGGATCAAGAGCCTATTTGAAGAAATAATGTTGAGAACTTCCCCAACCTGGTGAAAACTTATCTAACCTGGTGAAGGAAACAGGCATACAATCCAGGAAGCTCATAGAATCCCAAACAAAATGGACTCAAAGAGGCCCACACAAAGACACAACATAATTAAAATGGCAAGTTAAAGACAAAGAGAGGATCTTAAAAGCCACAGGAGAAAGGCAGTCAGTTATCTACAAGGGAGTTCCCATAGACTGTCAGCTGATTTCTCAATGGAAACATTTCAAGCCAGAACGGATTATCATAAAATATTCAAAATGATGAAAAACAAGGAGCTACAACCAAGGCTGCTGTACCCAGCAAGGCTATCATTTAAAATTGGAGGAGAAATAAACAGTCTCCCAGACAAGAAAAAGCTAAAAGAGTTTGTTAACACCAGCATTACAAGAAATGTTAAAGGGCTTGCTTTAAGAAAAGAAAAAGAAAAACAAAACAAAACAAAAAACAGAGGAACATAATTTTAAAAATGGCAATATATATGTACCGATCAATAGTCACTTTAAAAGTAAATGGCTTAAATGATCCAATCAGAAAAGACATCAGGTAGCACAAGCCAGTTTGGCTCAGGGGATAGAGCATTGGCCTGTGGACTGAAAGGTCCCAGGTTTGATTCCAATCAAGGGCAGATGCCTGGGTTGCGGCTTGATTCCTAGTAGGGGGTCATGCAGGAAGCAGCCAATCAATGATTATCTCTCATCATTGATTTTTCTATCCCTCCCTCTCCCATCCTATCTGAAATAAATATATTAAAAACAAGATATAAGGTAGCTGAATGGATAAGAAAACAAGACCCATGTATGTCCTGTCTTCAAGAGACCCACCTCAGAATGAAAGATATTAACAGACTAATAGTAAAGGGATTGAAAAAGATATGTCATGCAAATGGAAAGGAAAAATAGCTGGGGAAGCAATACTTATATCTGACAAAATAAACTTTAAAACCAAAGCTATAGTAAAAGCCAAAGTAGGACACTACATAATGATAAAGGGATCAATTCAACAAGAGGATATAACCCTTGTAAGCATATATGCACCCAAGTAACACCTAAACATATAAAGCAAATATAGATGGACATAAAGGGAGAGGCTGACAGTAATACAGTTATAGTAGGAAATTTTAATACCACATTGATATCAATGGATAGACCTTCTAGACAGAAAATAAAAAATATTATGGCAACCTTAAATATCACACTTAATAAAAAGGATTTAATTCATTTTTTGGGGGGGGGGGTAGAGAATATACATTTTCTTAAGTGCTCGTGAATGTTTTCTAGGATAGACCACGTGGTAGGACACAGAACAAGTCTCAATTAATTTAAGAAGATTGAAATTCTATCAAGCATCTCCTCTTACCATAATACTATGAAACTTGTAATGAATCACAAGAACAAAACTGAAAAATACATAAATAAATGTATGCTAAATAAGATGTTACTAAACAATGACTGGGTCAACAATGACATCAAACAAAAAGTCAAAAGATACCTTGAAATGAATAAAAATCAGAACACACCACCAAATCTGTGGGACACAGGGAAAGCAGTCCCAAGAAGGTGAATTCATAGCATTAGAGACTTACCTCAAAATAATGATAACTCAATAATCTAACATTACACTAAAAAGAACTAGAAAAATGCTCTGGCTGGTGTTTCTCAGTGGTTAGAGTGTTGACCCATACACTGAAGGGTCATGGGTATGTACCTGGGTTGTGGGTTCACTTCCCATTCCTGGTCAGAATGGGTGTGGGATGCAACCAGTAGATCAGTTGATGTGTCTCTCTCATATTAATGTCTATCTCTCTCTCTCTCTCCCTCCCACCCTCCATCCCTTTTACTTACTTTGAAATGCAATGGAAAAAAATATCCTCAGGTAAGGATTAACAACAATAAAAAAAGGAATGAGAAAAATGACAACAAACAAAGCCCACTGTGATTAGAAGAAAGGAGAAAATAAAGAGCTGAGCAGACATAAATGAGAGTGTAAAGCAATACAATCAATTAAACCAATAACTGGTTCTTTGAAACGATAAACAAGATTGACAAGCCTATAATTAGACTCATCAAGAAAAAAGAGAGAGGACCACATAAATTAAATCAGAAATGAAAGAGAAGAAGTAACAACTGACACAAAATAAATACAAATGATTGTAAGAAAATATTATGAACAAACTATATGCCAACCAATTGGACAATCTGGAAGAAATGGATAAATTCCTAGAAACACACATTCCAAAACTAAGTCAAGAAGAATCAGATAATCTGAAAGACAGATTAACAACTAGTGACATTGACTCAATAATTTAAAAACTCCCAACAAACAAAAGCTTTCGACTGGATGGCTTTGCAGGTGAATTTTACCAAACATTCAAAGAACTAGTACCTATCCTTCTCAAAGTATTCCAAAAAATTCAAGAGCAGGGAAGACTCACATGGTCATTTTATGAGACCAGCATACCCTAATTCCAAAATCAGAGAAAGACTCAACAAAGAAAGAAAATTATAGACCAATATCCCTGATGAATATAGATGCTAAAATCCTTAAAAAAAATATTAGCAAACCAAATCCAGTAACACATTAAAAAGATCATGCATCATGATCAAATGGGATTTATTCTGGGAATACGATGTTGGTACAACATCTGCAAAGAAATAAATGTGATATACCACATGAACAACTTGAAGGATAAAACTTCATGATTATATTAATAGATGCAGAAAAGGCATTTGATTAAATCCAGTTCCAATTTATGATCAAAACTCTCAGCAAAGTGGGAATAAAGGGTACATACCTCAACATAACAAAGGTCATATATAACAAATCCACAGCCAACATCATACTCAATGGACAAAAACTAGCAGTGTTTCCTTTAAGAACAGGAACTAGACAAGGATATAAGCTTTCACCACTCATTTTTCCTTTATTGATTAAGGTATTACAAATGTGTCCTTATCCGGTAGGACTTCCTTCCTTTTTGCAGCAGTATAGTATTCCATTGTGTAGATGTGCCAAAGTTTTTTAATCCATTCATCTGCTGATGGGCACTTAGGCTGATTCCAAATCTTAGCTATTGTAAATTGTGTTGCTATGAACATAGGGGTGCATATAGTACTGGGAGTCATAGACACAATATGCACACAAGAAGACAAAATAAAATGCACCCAAATTAGAAAGGAAGAAGTAAAACTGTCACTATTAGCAGAATAAAGAATGAAACTGTCATTATTTGCAGATGACATGATATCGTATATAGAGGGCCCTAAACATTCCATCACAAAACTACCAGATCTGATAAATTAATTCAGTAAAGTAGCAGGATCCAAAATAAATATCCAGAAATCAGTTGCATTTTTATACACCAATGAACTATCAGAAAGGGAAACTAAAAACAAAACAAAACAATTCCATTCACAATTGCTTCAAAAAGAATAAAATACCTAGGAATAAATTTAATCAAGGATATAAAAATTACTCCAAAATTATAAGACACTGAAGAAAGATACTGAGGGGACTAGAGACGTTGAGTTTCAGCAATCAGATCCTGAGGAACACTACAGTCCAGAAGACTGGGATCTTAAGCCAGCCAAAGGAACACTTCACTTTTTCATTTTTATTTTATTTTATTTCTTTTTTATTACTTTATTATCTCTTTTTTCCCTTTTTTTTCTTTGTTTTCCTATTTTTGTTTGTTGATTTATTTTCTATTTTCACATTAATTTTCCATCACTATTTTATTTTATTTGATATTTTTATACCATTTTTGAAATCAAATTTTTGTGTAAATTTATTATCTTTTCTCGTTCTCTTTCCTCTTATCCACCCATCCCCTTTCTACTTCCTCTATACTGAACGGAGATCCTCCCCATATTCATCCAGCTCTTAACCTTATC
>NW_006287820.1:14325-16394 GCF_000327345.1 Myotis davidii
CCCATATATATATATATATATATAATCTCCTTTTCTTCCTTCTTCTTTTTTCCCTTATCTTTTTTGGCTCTCTTTGTTATCATTTATGATTCTTTTCTTTCCCCTAATTCTCTTTTCTCAGGTGGTCACTTATAGTAGGGTTATTGTTGTCATGAGTACATTCGTGCTTTGGTCCCTTTGTGTTGTGTCTTGTCAAGGTGAATTTTATCCTGTCTGGCCAGGTGCTAGAGAGTGAGCCTCATAACCAGTCACCTGGAGAGTAAATTCCATTCACAAACAGATCAAAAATACCCCAGACCCAACTACAGAGGCAGGAAGAAGGTGGCAGTGAGGGAGAGAGCATGTGTCAGTGAGGGACCAAAAGAGGAGTGTGTGGTCATGTGGGATGTGTGTGTGTGTGTGTATGTGAGTAAGGCACAGATAGATCCCACAGGGCCTTCAGGGTCAGGTTAAACAGGCTCTCCTAACAAGGCAGCCTCTGCTACAATGTAAGCAGTTCCAGGAGGCCGACTCACCCCCAGAAGCCTAAAGTTTTTAAAGGGGACAGCTGCTGTAACTTGGAGCCAGGCCTTACCCCCACCCAGGATGCCATCAGATAACACCTGGGACTCTATAGACACCCCTGCCAGAGACCTGCTACTTTGGCTGTGGTACCATGGTCAATGAGTCTCCAGCCACCCTGGGCACAGGCTCCTGTGAGTTCTGAAGCATGCTCCCCTCTGACTGGCCCAACCCTTAGCCCAGGGCACTGCAAACACGCAAGTAGCAGACACTTGAGAAGCCCAATCCTGTCCAAGGAGCAGCAGCCCCATGAGCAGCCTGCCCCAGGCCTAAGAGCAGAAACCTCATGTGGCCTTCCCCTGTCCCAGGAGCAGCAGCTGTCAGCTGTGTGACAAGCCCGCTCCCTCGTCTGAGGAGCAGCAACCATGTGAGCAGCCTGCCCCATCTGAGGAGCAGCAGCCACATGAGCAGCCTGCCCATGATTGAGGAGCAGCAGCCCTATGCAGCCCACCCCCACACAAGGAGCAGCAGCTGCATGAGCAGCCTGCCCTCATACGAGGAGCAGCAGTGGTTTGAGCAGCCCATACCCATGTGAGGAACAGCATCACCACAAGCAGCCCACTCCCATTTAAGGGGCAGTAGCCGCCTGAGCAGCCTCCCCCGTCGAAGGAGCAGCAGCCACACAAGCAGACCACCCATGCCTGAAGAGCGACAGCCCTGCACAGTCCATACTGGTCCGAGGAGCAGCAGACACATGCAGCCTGCACCTGTTCGATGAGCAGCAGCTGGGTAAGCAGCCTACCCCCATCCGAGGAGCAGCAGACACACAGGCAGCTCGCTCCCACCCAAAGATAAGCCGCCATACAAGCATCCCATCCCCCGTCCGAGCAGCAGCAGCCACATCAGCAGACAGCCCCTGTACGAGGAGCAGGAGCCACACGTGCAGCTAACCCCTGTACAAGGAATAGCACCCACATGAACAGATAGATCTACCACATCTGAGGAGCAGCAGCCCTGCGCAACCCACACTGGTCCAAGGAGCAGCAGCCTCATGCAGCCTGCACCTGTCCGACGAGCAACAGCTGGGTGAGCATCCCGCCCCCATCTGAGGAGCAGCAGCCACAGATGCAGCTCACTCCCGCCCAAGGAGCAGCAGCCATGCAAGCAGCCCGTCCCCCATCTGAGGAGCAGCAGCTGCACGAGCAGCCCACACCCGTACGAGGAGCAGTAGCCCTGTAAGCAACCTGCCCCTGTCCAAAAAGCGGCAGCCTCACGAGCAGCCCGCCCCATCTGAGGAACAGCAGCAGCCACGAGCAGCCCGATCCAAGAAGCAGCAGCCACGTGAGCAGTCCGCGCCCAACCGAGGAGCAGAAGCCATGTGCACAGCCTGCTCCTCTCCAAAGAGCAGCAGCCATGCTCAGCCCGCCCCAACCTGAAGACCAGCAGCCTCATGATCAGCCCACCCCATGTACAAGGAACAGCAGTGGGGTGAGCAGGCTCACCTACCAGCCAGAGGAGACAACACTGCTGCAAACAGCACCCACCAGAGGAGCTGCTGACAACCACTG
>NW_006287820.1:17577-19323 GCF_000327345.1 Myotis davidii
GCCAGAAAACAGAAGCCTCACATGGCCTTCCCCTGTCCAAGGAGCAGCAACCACATGAGCAGCTTGCCCCATCAGAGGAGCAGCAGCAGCATTAGCAGCCTGCCCATGATTGAGGAGCAGCAGCCCTATGCAGCCCACCCCCACACAAGGAGCAGCAGCTGCATGAGCAGCCTGCCCTCATACGAGGAGCAGCAGTGGTTTGAGCAGCCCATACCCATGTGAGGAACAGCATCACCACAAGCAGCCCACTCCCATTTAAGGGGCAGTAGCCGCCTGAGCAGCCTCCCCCGTCGAAGGAGCAGCAGCCACACAAGCAGACCACCCATGCCTGAAGAGCGACAGCCCTGCACAGTCCATACTGGTCCGAGGAGCAGCAGACACATGCAGCCTGCACCTGTCCGACAGGCAACAGCTGGGTGAGCGTCCTGCCCCCATCCGAGGAGCAGCAGCCACACGTGCAGCTTGCTCCCACCCAAAGAGAAGCAGCCATGAAAGCAACCCATCCCCCATCTGAGGAGCAGCAGCCACCTGAGCAGATAGCCCCCATACGAGGAGCAGCAGCCACACGTGCAGCTTGCCCCTGTCCGAGGAGAAGCAGCCAGTGAACTGTACAAGGAATAGCACCCACATGAACAGATAGATCTACCACATCTGAGGAGCAGCAGCCCTGCGCAACCCACACTGGTCCAAGGAGCAGCAGCCTCAAGCAGCCTGCACCTGTCCAACTAGCAAGAGCTGGGTGAGCATCCTGCCCCTATGTGAGGACCAGCAGCCACACGTGCAGCTCACTCCTGCCTGAAGAGCAGCAGCCACACAAGCAGCATGACCCCCATTTGAGGAGCAGCAGCTGCATGAGCAGCCCACACCTGTATGAGGAAAAGTAGCCCTGTAAGCAACCTGCCCCTGTCCAAAAAGCAGCAGCCTCACGAGCAGCCAGCCCCATCTGAGGAACAGCAGCAGAGGGCATCCAGCCCGATCCAAGGAGCAGCAGCCACGTGAGCAGTCTGCACCCATTCGAGGAGCAGAAGCCATGAGAACAGCCTGCTCCTGATCAAGGAGCAGTAGGCGTGGTCAGCCCGCCCCCATTTGAAGAGCAGCATCCTCATGATCATCCCACCTTGTCCAAGGAACAGCAGCGGGGCAAGCAGCCTCACCTACCAGCCAAGGGGACAACACTACCCTGAACAGCACCCACCAGAGGAGCCATTGCCAACTGAGGAGCAGCCACTACTGCAACCCCTTGAGAGGAAACTGCAGACCGAGAAACCAGTACCAACCAAGGAGCAGCCCCTGCACGAATCGACATCTAGATCACTTGGTGAGACCAAAAATGGCTAGACCAAAAAAAAAAAAAAAAAAAAAAAACCCAAAGGGAAAAAAAAGGAGACATCGCCAGAAAAGTGGCTAAGTCAAACAGAGACATGCAATATGTTAGATAAAAAGAATTCAGAATAAGGATCTTAGAGTGCATAAACTGGATGCAGGAAAAATATCAACAACTTCTGCAAGAATCAAGAAGAAATGAATGAAAAAAATCAACAACTTATGTAAGAATCAAGAATAAATGAAGAGTGATAAAGTTGCAATAAAAAACACCATGGAAAGATTCAACAAAAGACTAAGAGAAGCAGAGGACCAAATTGGCGAATTAGAAGACAGGGAAGCAAAACACATCCAAACTGAACTGCAATTGGAGAAAAAAATTAAAACACAGGAAGAGAGCCTAAGGGAGCTATGGGAAAATAT
>NW_006287820.1:20048-20969 GCF_000327345.1 Myotis davidii
TTTACAACAATACAATCATAGTAGGGGACTTTAATACACCACTGACATCACTGGATCAATCCGCTAGACAAAAACTCAGCAAAGAAACAGCAATTCTCAATGACTCACTAGATCAGATGGACTTAATTGACATCTTCAGAACACTTCACCCCAAAGCAATGAAATATACATTCTTCTCAAGGGCTCATGGGACAGATTCAAAATCAGACCACATATTGGTTCACAAACAAAGTCTCCCCAAATTCAAGAAGATTGAAATCATACCAAACATCTTCTCAAATCACAATGGCATAACATTAGAAATAAACCACAATAAAAAAAAACAATCCAAAACACTCAAATACTTAGAAGCTGAATAGCATTTTATTAAGTATTGACTGGGTTACCAATGATATCAAAGAAGAAATAAAAAAACATCCTGGAAACTAATCACAATGAAAACACATCAATACACAACCTATGGGACACAATGAAAGCAGTCCTGAGAGGAAAGTTTATAGCTCGACAGGCCTACCTCAAACAGCAAGAAAAAAATGGTAGTAAATCATCTAACTCTACAACTCAAAGAATTAGAAAGAGAACAACAAGAAAAGCCCACGGTGAGCAGAAGGAAGGAGATAATAAAGATCAGAGCAGAAATAAATGACATAGAGACCAAAAAAAACAATACAGAAAAGCAATGAAACCAAGAGCTGGTTCTTTGAAAGGATAAATAAGATTGATGAGCCTCTGGCCAGGCTTACCAAGAAGTAAAGAGAGAGGACCCAAAGAAACAAAAGCAGAAATGAAAGAGGCGAAATAACAAAAGGCCCCACAGAAATACAAATGATTGCTAAAAATACTATGGATAATTCTACTCCAACAAACTAGACAACCTGGAGGAAATGGACAAATTCCTAGAAAAACTACAACATTCCAAAA
>NW_006287820.1:21391-22397 GCF_000327345.1 Myotis davidii
ACCCCACAGAAATACAAAGGATTGTTAGAAAATACTATGAACAACTCTACTCCAACACACTAGACAACCTGGGGAAATGGACATATTCCTAGAAAAATGCAACCTTCCAAAACTTAATCAGGAAGAATCTAAAAATCTCAATAGGCCAATAACTATGGAAGAAATTGAAGCAGTCATCAAAAAGCTTCCAGCAAACAAAAGCCCAGGGCCAGACGGCTTCACAAGGGAGTTTTACCAAACATTCAAGGAATAAATACAACCTATACTCCTCAGAGATTTCAAAAAAATTCTAGAGGAAGGAACACTTCCAAGCTCATTCTATGAAGCCAGAATCTCCATAATATGAAAACCTGATAAAGACATCACAATGAAAGAGAGTTTACAGGCCAATATTCCTCATGAACCTAGATGTCAAAATCCTCAACAAAATCTTAGTAAATCTGATCCAACAGTACATCAGAAAGATCATACAAGATGACCAAGTAGGATTTATCCCAGGGATGCAAGGATGGTACAATATCCGAAAATCAATAACCGTGATACATCACATAAACAAATTGAGAGGAAAAAACCACATACTCATATCAGTTGATGCAGAAAAAGCATTTGACAAAATCCAACAACCATTTTTGATAAAAAGTCTCAGTAAGGTGGGTATAGAAGGATCATAACTCAACATAATAAAAGCCATATATGACAAACCCACAGCCAAAATCATACTCAATGGGCAAAAACTAAAACCGTCTCCCTTTAGAACAGGAACAAGACAAGGATACCTACTCTCACCACTCCTGTTTGACATACTACTGGAAGTATTAGCCATTGTTATTAGAAAAGAAGAAGAAATAAAAGGCATTCAAACTGGAAAAGAAGAAGTAAAACTGTCCTTATTTGCAGATGACATGATATTGTACATAAAAAACCCTAAAGAGTCCATAAAAAAAACTATTAGACTTAATAAATGAATTTGGCAATGTAGCAGGATACAAAATTAATGCCAAGAAAT
>NW_006287820.1:23073-27959 GCF_000327345.1 Myotis davidii
GACTGGGTCAGCCACTATGGAAGACAGTATGGAGGTTCCTCAAAAAGCTACAAATGGAACTCCCATTTGACCCTGTGATCCCACTTCTAGGAATATATCCCAAGAAACCAGAAACACCAATCAGAAAGGATATATGCACCCCTATGTTCATAGCAGCACAATTCACCATAGCTAAGATCTGGAAACAGCCTAAGTGCCCATCAGTATCAGTAGATGAATGGATTAGAAAACTGTGGTACATCTACACGATGGAATACTACGCTGCTGTAAAAAAGAAGGAATTCTTAGCATTTGCAACAGCATGGATGGAACTGGAGAGCATTATGCTAAGTGAAATAAGCCAGTCAATGAAGGAAAAAGACCACATGATCTCATTCATTTATGGATAATAAATACCATTATAAACTGGTGAATAGATACAGCAGCAGAGCAGTATCGAACAGACTATCAAACTACAGCTGGAAGGCTGGGGAGGGTTGGAGGGCATGAGTGTGGGGTAAGAGATCAACCAAAGGACTTGCATGAATGCATATAATCATAACTAATGGACATTAGACACTGGGGGATAGAGAAGGCTTGGATAATGTCAAGAAGGGGAAAAAGGGGGACATATATAATACTCTTTGTAATACTTTAAACAAAATTTTTAAAAAAATAAAAAATAAATAAAAATTATGTGCTGATACAGAAAGAAAAAAAAAGAAAGATACTGAGGAAGATACATTTATGGAAGCATATACCATGTTTATGGATAGGAAGAATTAACATCATTAAAATGTCCACACTATCCAAAACAATCTACAGATTTAATGTTATTCCTCTCAAGATACTAATAGAGTATTTCACAGAATCAGAGCAAATGTTTTTAAAATTTGTATAGAAGCAGAAAAGACCCTGTATAGCAACAGTGATCTTGAGAAAGAAGAAAGAAGTTGGAGGAATCACCCTACCTGATATCCAACTATACTACAAGACCATAGTAAACAGCATGGTACTGGCATAAAAACAGACATACAGATAAATGGAATAGAATAGAGAACCCAGAAGAAAATCTACACCTTTATGTGAAATTAATATTTGACAAAGGAGATAAAGACATGCAATGGACAAAAGACAGTCTAGTCAATAAATGGTGTTGTGAAAATTGGACAAATACATGCAAAAAAATGAAAGTAGACCACCTTCTTACACCACACACAAGAATAAATTAAAAATGTATTAAATACTTCAATGTTAGTCTCAAAACCACAAAAATCCTAGAAGAAAACATAAGCTGTAAAATCTTGGACATTTCTTGTAGCAATATGTTTTTTTCAGATATATCTCCTCAGGCAAGAGAAACAAAAGAAAAAATAAATAAATGGACTACATCAAACTATGAAGTTTTTGCACAGCAAAGGAAACCATCAACAAAATTAAGACAAACTACTGAATGGGAGAACATATTTACCAATGATGCATCTAATAAGGGGTTAATATGCAAAATTTAGAAAGAATTTTAAATCTCAACACCAAAAAAACACACACAAAAAGAAAACACACACACCAAATAATTCAATTAAAAAGTGGGCAAGCCCTATCCAGTTTGGCTCAGAGGATAAAGTGTTGACCCTTGGACTGAAGGGTCCCAGGTTTGATTCCAGTCAAAGGCACATACTTGTTTGCAGGCTCAATTCCCAATCCCAGTTCAGGGCCCGTACAAAAGGCAACCAATTGATGTGTCTCTCTCACATCAATATTTCTCTTCTGGCTCTCCCCCCTCCCTTCCACTCTCGGTAAAAACCAATGAAACAATATCCTCAGGTGAGAAATAAATAAATAAATAAATACATAAATAAATAAATAATGAATAAATAAATAAAAATGGGGAAAATACATGAATAGACACTTCTCTAGAGAGAACATATACTAGTAGATGGCCAATAGATATATGAAAGGATGCTCAAAGTAATTAATCATCACAGAAATACAAATTAAAACTTTAATGAGATATCACCTCACATCTGTCAGAATTGCTATCATCAATAAATAAACAAAAACCAAGTATTGGCAAGGATGTGGCTAAAAGGAAGTCCTAGTTCACTGGTGGAGGGCATGCAGATTGGTGCAACCACTGTGGAAAACAGTATGGAGTTTCCTCAAAAAATTAAAAATGGAGCTGCCTTATGACCTAGTGACTCTTCTTCCAGGAATTTATCCAAAGATACTTGAAACACTATTTCAAAAAATATATATGTACCCCTATGTTCATTGCAGTGTTATTAACAACTAGAGGCTGGGTGCACAAAAATTTGTGCAATATGGGGGCGGGGGGGGGTGTCCATTAGCCTAGCCCAGGGGTGGACAAACTTTTTGACTCGAGGGCCACAGTGGGTTCTTAAACTGGACCGGAGTGCTGGAACAAAAGCATGGATGGAGTGTTTGTGTGAACTAATATAAATTCAAAGTAAACATCATTACATAAAAGGGTATGGTCTTTTTTTTCAATAGTTTTATTCATTTCAAACGGGCCGGATCTGGCCCGCGGGCCGTAGTTTACCCACGGCTGGCCTACCCTGTGCCCTCTCGCAGTCTAGAACCACTCAGGGGAAGACCATCTGCTGGCATAGGCCCCCTCCCTTTGGGTTTGGGCCTAAGCTGCCAGTCAGACATCCCTCTGGCAGCCTGGGAGCCCTCCTGGGGTGTCCACTTGCCAGTGGGGCGCAGGCGTAAGCTGCAGTCAGACATCCTTAGCACTGCTGAGAGGCAGGAGAGGCCCTGCCACCACCACTGTGCTGGAAACCGCCAGCCTGGCTTGTGGCTGAGCAGAGCTCCCCCTGTGGGAGTGCACTGACCACCAGGGGGCAGCTCCTGCATTGAGCATCTGCCCCCTGGTGGAGCTTTGCCAGTCAGCTTACCTCTTCTGAAATTCACCAGGACCATAGCCTACTGCTGAGGACAAGGGTGGAGGGAGGGAGGAGAGTGCCCAGTGGAGGCTGGCTGGAATCAGGTATCTGAGATTTATTTGTCTTCTATAATTGAAACTTTGTCGCCATGAGCGAAGACCACAGCTGGCTCAGAGCAGGCGAGAAGCTTGGCTTCCTCCATCGTCCAGACAACCAAGCCTCCTGCCTATTCCAGCTCCGTGGCTGCTGGCCACCATCTTGGTTGGGTTAATTTGCATATAGTCACTCTGTTTGGCTCTTGGGCTTGGCTTGGGGCATAGCAAAGGTACAGTCAATCAGCATATTTGTCTTTTATTAGTGCAGACATCCAAGATCTGGTAACAACCCAAGTGTCCATCAGTAGATGAATGGATAAAAAAGCTGTGGTACATTAACACAATGGAATACTACTCTGCTGTAAAAAGGAAAAAAATGTTACTCTTTGTGACAGCATGCTTGGACTTGGAGAACATTATACTAACTGAAATAAGCCAGTCAGAGAAAGACAAGTACCATGTAATTTCATTCATATATGGAATTTAATTAACTACCAAGCAAAACATAGCCAGACTCATAGACAGAGAGCCAACAGACAGTTCTGGGGGTGAAATGGGGGGTGAGAAATTGAACAAAAAAGAAGGTAGAGAACTCATGGAAATGGACAACAGTGTGGTGATTGCGGGGGTGAAGGTGGAAGTGGTAGAGGGCATAGAAGGGATAAAAGGTGATGTAAAAAATAAAATAAATTTAAAAAGTGTTTTCACATAGTAAAAGCAGTATTAATGGTAGCTATGATTATTTGTTGGTGTTATTATTGTTGTTACTAAACTTGGAGCTCCTAGAGAGCTAGGAACTAATCTGCTTCATCTCTGCCTCCCCACTTTCTGACACAAAGCAAGTGGGGAAGAAAAATAAATTTACATAAAGTGAATAATTGATTACTCTGCTTCAGGCCTTGTACTTGTTACTCAGTCTGCCTGTAACTCTCTGCCTCCAGATATTTTATGTGACTCACTTCCTAACTTTCTTCAGGTCTTCATTGAAATATCACCTTCTCAAAAGATTGCACCATATTAAAATTACACTCCTACTCTCACACATCTCAGCCTTTTCTGTGATTTATGTTATAGCATAACATACTCGATATATACCATTTTTGTGTTTATCATCTGTCTCCCTCTACTGGAATGTAAGCTACATGAAGGCAAAGATTTTTGTATATTGTGTAATACCATATCCCTGATATTCCCTCAATCTTTCCACCTGGATATAGTTCCCTGTGGTAGCATTTACCACATTGGGCCATAGTTTTCTTTCTCCTTGTTTCTTTTTCCGACTAGTTCTATGGCTCATTGCAAGATTTGTATTATGACAGTATTTATTGTCTAATAGACTTCCATGGAGGATTTTGTAGATGAACTACAGGACTTTGCACTTGAATAAGTTAATGCATCTTGTTAGCTGTAAACCCGGACCCCAGTCTACACAGCCGCTATTGGATTGTGGATGCCTTCCTCTTATTATTTGGCATGCCCCTTTTCTAGTTTTGTGACATGTGTGATTTTGATTGGCACATTCTCCAGTTCTTCAACAAGTCGATTGGTGTAATTATTGAACAGGATACTAAGGTAGGTTTGGGGAGAGAATGAGTTATGGGAAACTACTGATAATATCATTTGTAAGGACTCCATTCTTAATTCTATATGAGTGCACTCATTTAGTGACTCCAGACATACTTGCCGGAGCTATTCTTTACATTGGTCTTTGATATTTTCTTTTTTTTAATGAAATCTTTATTGTTCAGATTATTACATTTGTTCCTCTTCCCCCCTATAGCTCCCCTCCACCAAGTTCCCACCCAACCCTCTGCCCTTACACCCCCCCACTGTCCTCATCCCTAGGTGCACAATTTTTTTCCAGTCTCTTCCTGCACCCCCACACCCCTTTCCCCCCCCAGAACAG
>NW_006287820.1:29177-35850 GCF_000327345.1 Myotis davidii
TCCTCTGAGTCTCGTATGCTGTTCTCTTTCCTTCTAGTTGAAGAATTTCCCCTCAGGCAGTCTTCCTGTGGTTCTGGGTGATGTCCGTTCCGTCTTTTAGTTGTATTTTGAAGTGGTTGTTCGAGGCAGCTAACTCTGGTGTTTACCTATGCCGCCATCTTGGTTTCTCTGGTCTTTGATATTTTCTTTGATTGTCCATAGGGAGGCAAAAAGTCTTCAATCATCTCTCCCAATACATATTATTGGCTTCAACACTAATGTCCCAATCACAGAGAATGCTCAGAGACCTGATGAGTTGCAACATCAAGGAACTTCAGTTGATAATATAGGATCAGAGACTTACTATATCCCAGGACCTGTTGAGACAGTCCAATAAGCCAGAACAAGTGGAATAGAGAAACTGAGATAACTATACAAACTGATAGGACAATTTAAAGCAGATACAGAAAGTCACCTCTCTAGAGATAATATCCAGGTCTCATTTGTATTTCAGCTCAGACCCACAAAAGCAGCAAATCCAACCAGGTGGGTGACACCAGGACCAGTTGCAATGATTAATGATCCCCTGCCCTGACACTGATCAATAAGTGAATACCACAACCCTGAAGGAGCACACCTAGAACAAATGAATATTCTGTTGAAAACCTCCCCTGGCACCTCCCCTAAGATTCCAACATGTAAGATAGAAATAAAAGACTCAAAACAAAGGACGCTGTTTCTTCTCCCACAGGCATGTTTCTCCTAAACTCTAAGGGATGTTACTAGGCTTGCAACCTCCTGGGGCCCATCCCCCAAGCTCTCCAACTGGCCAGCCCCCCAATAGGCCTCAATCCCCAGCCAGGCCAAGGGACCCCAGCCGTGCATGAATTCACCTTCTTTCATTCAGTCCCCTAAAACTCCTCTCCTCTGACAACTTTCAGTCTGTTCCATGTGCCCATGCTTCTATTTCTATTTTGTTCATCAGTTTATTTTATAAATTAGATTCCACATATAAGTGAGATCATATGGTATCTGCCTTTCTCTGACTGGCTTATTTCACTTAACATAATAATCTCCAGGTCCTGTATGCTGTTTCAAAAGGTAAACATTTCTTCATTTTTATTGCTTTGTATATTCCATGGATGAAATGTACCACAGCTCTTTTACCCACTGATCTACTGATGGCCACTTAGGCTGTTTCCAGATCTTGGCTATTGTAAATAACGCTGCAATGAACATAGGGGTGCATAAATTCTTTCAAATTAGTGTTTTTGTTTTTTAGGCTCTATACCCAGAAGTAAGATTGCTGGGTCAAATGGCAGTTCCATTTTAATTTTTTGTGGAAACTCCATACTGTTTTCCATAGTGGCTGTGCCAGTCTGCATTCCCACCAACAGTGCACAAGGGGTCCCTTTTCTTTGCATCCTCTCAAGTACTTTTTGCTTTTTGATAAGTTGATGGTAGACATTTTGACAAGTGTGAGGTGATAGCTCATTGGAGGCTTAATTTTCATCTCTCTATGATTAGTGATGTTGAGCATTTTTTCATATGTGTATTGGCCATCTGTATATCCTCTTTGAAGAAGTGTCTATTTAGGTCCTTCACCCATTTTTTAATTGGGTTGTTTGTCTTTCTGGTGTTGAGTCATATAAATAATTTATATATTTTGAATATTAACTCCTTATCAGATGTATCTTTGACAAATATGTTCTCTCATACAATGGGTTCCCTTTTCATTTTATTGCTATTTGTCTTTTTAGATTCAGTTTTTAGAGATGAAACTGCTGAGTCAATTTTGCTTTCCAGAAAGAATGCATCAATTTACACTCTACCCAGTAAAATACAAGAGTGTACATTTTCCATATTTCCATTAACACTAGTTTCCTTTTGATATTTGAGTGGTCTCTTGGTAATTTTGTTAGGTAAATGGAAGTTGGTAATCTACACTAATAAAAGACAAAGATGCTAATTGACTGTACCTTTGTTATGCCCACCAGCCAATCAGAAGAGTATGCAAATTAACCCAACGAAGTTGGTGGTTAATTTGCATACACAGGCTTCCAGTGAAGACTGAAGACAGTGTAGAAGGAAGCCAAGCACTGCAGAAGAGAGCCAAGTGGTGGAAGGGGAATGGATCAGAGATAGCAGAGACAGGAACGGAGCTGAGGCAGTGGACAAAGGAGGGAGGGAAGTGTCAGACATGGGAGGGAGCTGAGGCGGCAGGGTAGGGAGGGAGAAGAGGCAGTGAAGACAGGAGGGAGCTGAGGGCAAAGCAGCAAAGGGAGGGAGCAAGGCAGCGGAGAAGGGAGCCAAGCCCACCTCGATGGACTTCACTCCATTCTCTGCTTTGCTCTGGTCTCAAGAAACCCTATTCTTGCAGGAATAGGCCTGAGGAAGCCCTATTCTTGCAGGAATCTTCCTGCAACGGGCCTCTAGTCTATAAAATAGGAGTAGAGAAGGTACTTTGTATCTAGAATCTTACCATGGTTTTCTTACAAAGTTTTGGTCTTGGTTTCTAACCTCTGATTTTTTTTCTGGATGGTCCTAAAGAATAGTGCCTTTTCCATCTGTATGTGAGCACCTTTGTTTACCTTGCACTTAGAATGGCTATCATCAAGAAGACAACATATAACAAATGTTCACAAGGATGTGGAGAAAAAGGAACCCTTCTATAGTGTTGGTGAGAATGGAAACTGATACAGCCACTATGGAAACAATGTGGAGTTTCATAAAAACATTAAAAGTAGTTTTGCCATATGATCCAGAAATCTCACTTATGGGTTTATATAAAAGGAAATAAAGATGGTATATCAAAGAGATGTATGCACTCCCATGTTTATTATAGTATTATTCACAATAGCTAAGATATGGAAACAGCCAAAGTGCCCATCAATGGATGAATCAATAAAGAAGATAGGGAGACTCAAAGATGGTTGCCAATGGGACTGCAAGCTGCAAGATAGTGTGTTAGTGAAAGACCAAAAGCAGAGTGGGTGGATGTGTGGGGAGTGTCTGTATTTGTGAGTGAGGGACAGTTATATTACAAGGAATTGTTGGGGACTGCCGGACCAGAATCTCCTGTCTGGGCAGCCTCTACTGCTGCTGAAATCTCTCCCAGATCAGCCGGCTCTGTGGTGGAGCCCACACCATCTTGAAGGGGAGAGTGGCGGTGATCAGAAGCCCAGCCCTACCTTCAATCAGGGATCTCAGATACCTCCTGGGACCCTACATCCACAATCCCCAGAGATGAGCTGTCTCAGCTGTGAACTCAGGAACACCAAGACTCCAGCCTCTCTGACCAAGGGTGCCTAGAAAGTCTGTCCATAAGGAGACAAAGTGGCACGGATACATGGATGAGCCCTGCGCCTTCTCACAGAGCAGAGAGAAGGAACAATTAATATCCACCCGGAACTGGTGAATTAAACACAGGCCAGATATTATCTAGGGAAAGGTGAGATCTGGGATCCAGGGTGGCCAAAGAAACATGAGCAAAACGTGTGCAAAACATGTGAAGTGGGAACGGAAGTCTCAGAGGAAGACTGCGCCCCACAAAAATCTGCAGCTGATGGGGTCAGTGTAGCCCTCAAATGTGGAAGGAGGTCCATAGGGATACTGGCAGAAAGGGACTATAGAAATTAACCCACAGCACGGCTGGGCCCAGAAAGGCAGCCTGAAGTTTTACCAGTATACTGGCTGCATAGTGCCAGGGGAAAAAGTCGCGAGTCTGCACGTGTCTTGTGGCTTTTTTTTTCTTATTTTTCTTTTTTAATCATTGCTTTTGATTGCTAAGTCCAATACATAGGATCTTCCAATTAAAAAACACTCACTGAGACTGCAGGGAAAAGCTTTTTTTGTGGAACCTGAAGTTCAGAGTGGGGAGGGAGGAGCAGAAAACCAGCTCTACGGCAGTCTATCCCCCCACCCAGTATTGAGTGCTGCAGGGAAAGCAATCTAAACACTGGGAAGGGAAGGGGGCTTTCAGCACTGGATATCAATACAGAAACACTGCCACCCAGGGGTTGTATCAGAAATTGAATCTTGTATAAATACAACTAAAAGCAGGCTGAGAAACAAAGAGATCCCAAAGGAAATTTTGTTAAGTACAGCTGACCCTTGAACGGGGTATGAGTTAGGGGTGGCAACTACCTGGGCCAAATCCTAATATAGGTTTGATGCCACAAAAAAATATTACTTATAGCATGTCTCCCTGATCCACAGATTCTTAACCAAGCATTGAAAATATTTTAAAAAAATATTTTTTAAAAGTGTATCTGGGCAGTTAAAACCTGTGTATATTTATTTGTAGCTAAAATGTTAATAATTAGTCTTCCGCATGGAATCTGCTTCAACTGTGGCCATTTCCCCCTCAAGTCCCCTTTCCTCCAGCATTCTGATCAGAATTTTTATCAAACTCATGTCTAATTAAAAGAAATTTAGTTACTTCAGAAACATTAATATTTCCCTTGACTTTGATCAAAAGTATTTAAATTTCCAAAGCTCATTCTCCTATTTCTAGTCAGAGTTAATCACATAACTTCACATTTATACTACAGTATGTGGTAGGCAGAACAATGGCATCTCAAAGATATTGATGTCCTAATCCTTGGAATTTGTGAATAAGTCACCTTATATAATGCTAGGGGCCCAGTGCATGAATTCGTGCACCTTGAAAGGAACTGTGGGCCACAAAACTGCGTTCAGCACAGGGGCAGGTCTTGGCCCATCCTCTATGCCCCTGCCTGGCCTCTCCTGCCACAGCCCCCAGTCTTCTGTCTGCTGGCACCTCCATTCCCATTGCCTCCGCTCCCACCTGCTGACAGCACTGAATGATTGGGGCAGGAGACTGGAGGCTGGTTCCTTCTTCCTTTCCAGCAGCAGGTGGGAGCAGGGCTGGCCCAACGCTGTCAGTGGGTGTGAGCAGTGACTGCTGCCCTGATCACCCCTCAGGAGCAGAGGGAGGTGGAGAAGCCCTGACGGGCGATTGGGGCTGGGGCTGGTGTCAGCAGCAGGTGCAAGCACCAGGCAGGACTGCAGCTGCGGAACAAAGAATTTTCAGTAACCACCTGAGGCTCATCCCAATGACAGTGATCGTCACCCCGCCTTGGTCTGGTGCCCCCACTCACCTGCTCCATCTTCCCACTGTGGCTGATGCCCACTATGTTGCTCACTCTGCCACCTGCTGCCAATGCCTGCCATGTTCTGTGTGCGCCCCCTGGTGGTCAGTGCACATCATAGAGATCGGTTTGTTCCTCTGTTCACTATATTTGCATATTAGCCTTTTATTATATGGGATATATGTTATATATCCTTTTTTGTATTTAGTTTTTTAGTTTTCTTCTTATACACTCATTCTCTATCCACCTCCCCTATACTGAATTGTGGTTATTTCCCCATTCATTCAATTTCTTGACCTTACTTTCTGGAAATAAGCTCTGCTTCCTCAGATTCGCCTGGGTGTTTATTGTTTGGGGGTTTATAGTTTACATATTTTGGATTAGTTGTTGTTTGTAGTTTGCATTCATCTCTAGGTGCTTGTTGTTTGCATTTTTTGGATTAGTTGTTGTGTTATTGGAGTTTTCTTCCCATATGCATATATATCCCCCCTTCTTTTTTCTTCTTTCTTTCTTTCCTCCTTTACATTTTCTTCCTTTCTCAATATCATTTTTTTACTCTTTTCTATCCCCTAACTCTCTTTTCTCTGGTGGTCACCTTTATTTGGAAATGTTAGTATTGTGAATACATTTGTGTTTGGTGCCCTGTGTATTGTGTGTTCTTGTGTTGTATTTTGTGCCTTTAAATCAATGCAGGAGAGAGAGAGATACACAACCAAAAACCCTGAGAGGATAAATCATGGAGAGACAAAGAAACAGCCCACATACAAAAGAAAAGGAGGAAACACCGGAAAAGGAAGTAAATGAAATGGAGGCAACAATATGTCAAAGAAAGAATTCCCAGCAATGGTCATAAGGTCGATGAAAAGGATGGAAGACAAATTCAACAACATGTGTAAGAACCAAGAGGAAATGAAGAAGAACCAAGAAGAAATGAAAAATGGCATCGCTGAAATAAAGAACTCAATAAAAAGCATCAAAAGTAGACTAGAAGAAGCGGAGGATCACATCAGTGAGCTAGAAGACAATGTAGGAAAAAATACCCAAGCAGAGCATCCTCTAGAAAAAAAAAAACACTAAAAAAAAAAACAGGTGCAGACCCTAAGGGAACTTTGGGACAACATGAAACAAAACAGCATCTGCATAATAGGATGCCAAAAGGGAGGAAACTGAACAAGGAATAGAAAACCTGTTTAAAGAAATAATAACAGAAAACGCTCCTGATATAGGGAAGAAAAGAAACTCACACAAATCCAAGAAGCTCACAGCGTTGCAAACTAGATGAACCCCAAAAGACTAACACCAAGACACATTATAATTAAACTGTCAAACACCAATGACAAAGTAAGAATTTTAAAGGATGCCAGAGAGAGACAGAAAGTTACCTACAAAAGTCCCCCCATAAGAATAGTGACTGATTTCTAAACAAAAACACATCAGGCAAGAAGGGAATGGAATGAAATATACAAAGTCTTGCAAAGGAAGGGTCTGAATCCAAGAATAATGTACCCAGCAAGGCTATCAATCAAAATTGAGGGTGAAATAAGAAGCTTCACAGACAAAAAAGGACTAAGGGAGTTTAT
>NW_006287820.1:38277-39323 GCF_000327345.1 Myotis davidii
ACAAATCGGATCTAGCAGTACATTAGAAAGATCAGGCCCTAACCAGTTTGGCTCAGTGGATAGAGCGTCAGCCTGCAGACTCAAGAAAGATCATACACCATGACCAAGTGGGATTTATTCTGCGGATGCAAGGATGGTACAGTACCCACAAATCAATAAATATGATACATCACATGAACAAACTGAGAGATAAAAATCACATAATCATATTAATCAATGCATAAGAAGCATTTGACAAAATACAACACCCTTTCTTGATAAAAACTCTCAGCAAAGTGGGAATGGAGGGATCAGACATCAACATAATAAAAGCCCTACATGACAACCCTACAGCCAACATCATACTCAATGGGCAAAAACTAAATCCAATTCCCCTAAGAACAGGAACAAGTCAGGGATGCCCAGTATCACCACTCCTGTTCAATATAGTACTAGAAGTGCTAGCCATAGTGATCAGACAAGAAGAGGAAATAAAAGGCATCCAAATTGGAAAATAAGAAGTCAAACTCTCCTTGTACGCAGATGACATGATACTATACATAGAAAACCCAAAAGACGCCATCAAAATCCTACTAGACCTAATAAATGAATTTGGCACTGTAGCAGGATACAAAATTAACATCCAGAAATCTATGGCCTTTTTAGACACCAACTAGAAGCCAAGTGCATAAAATTCATGCACAGGGGTCAAGCGGTCCCCTCAGCCCAGCCTGCACCCCCTCTAATCGGGGACCCCTTGTGCAATGTCTTACTGCTGGTTTAGGCCCAGCAGTTGGACACCCCTCTCACAATCTGGGACTGCTGGCTCCTAATCACTCACATGCCTGCTGGCCCAATTGCCCCCAACTGCCCACCCCTGCTGACTCAATTGCCCCTAACTGCTCCCCTGATGGCCTGATCACCCACAACTGCTCTCTCCTGCCAGCCTGATCACCTCAACTGCCCTCCCCTGCTGGCCAGTTCACCTCCAACGGCCCTTCACTGCTGGCCTCATTGCCCCCAACTACCCTCCCCTGCAGGCCTGGTTGACCCCAACTGCCCTCCTC
>NW_006287820.1:40521-41861 GCF_000327345.1 Myotis davidii
GAAGGTACGGAGGGAGAGAGTGTGAGAGCGCAAGGAAGTGATAGAGGAGTGTGTGGATGTGTGTGGTGTGTGTGTATGAGCCAGGGGCAGTTAAATTCTGCAGGTCTTCTAAGGGGCTGCTAAACCGGGCAGTCTTAGGCAGTGGAGTCCTGCTCCCTGCGCGGACACTCCCGGGCGGCCAGCACAGGCAGGGCGACCATGCCATCTTGGGAAACAGAGCTGCTTGAGACTAGGATCCTGGCCTCAGCACCACCCAGTCTGATCACAGACACATAACAGGACCCGGCGGCCACTGGGGCAGAGACCTGTGACCATAGCTACAGACCCGCGGACACCAAAAGTTCAGAAATCCCCGCGGCAGATCCCTGAGTAACAGAGCCCATCTCCCCCTTCCCGCAGCCTTGCGGGCAGCTCCAGAGTAACTAACGGATAGACCCACCCCTTGCCGGGGCCTCAGTGCTCCAGGAACTTTAGCCTGGAAGTGCAGGAGCACCTTGGAGCTGATCCCTCGTAGGGCCGGGTTCAGGAGTCCAGGGCTGGGAACAATCGCATGAACCCCAGGAACTGAGCCTACGCGCACTGCTGGCTTCTGAGTCCTGGGCTGGGAGCAAATGCGAACCCCAGAAACTGATCCTACCTGCACTGCTGGCTTCTGAGCGCTGGGCTGGGAGCAATCGCGCGAACACTGGGAATTTGTCCCGCATATCACCAGCCCAGGGCCCTCGATTCTCTGGGCAGGAGGCAGCACCAAGCACCAGTGACTTGACTGTGTTTCTTATCACCTGCGCCTGGGATCCTTATTTCCTGTGCATTCATACTAAGAGCCAGTGACTCCAATTCCTGGTGCAAGGGCACACAGGGTCCCTGATTCTCAAGGGAAGGTCGCGCGAAGCAACAGAGACTCTGATACTGGATTTTTGGGGAACTCTGACTCCTGGCGCACACTAGGGGGCTCTGGTTTTCAACACGCTTCAGGGGGGTCTCTGTTTCAGCACGGTGCAGGCCTGGGTCCCTGTTTCTAAGGGCGCGGAAGAGGCCACATTGAGTGCTGACAACACTGACTCTGAGCGACCCTGGTTCCCACCAACCCACAACAACCACACATCTTAGTGTCAGAGCTCTTCAGTGACACTAGGGTGGCGGGAGGCTCCCACTACACACGGTCCAGGCCCAAGCAACTTGACGTTTGAACCATCGGGAGATAATCAGAATGAAGAGATGAAACAACACCCAGAGGAAAGACAATGAAGAATCACCGAGAAAAGAAATTAAGGAAGTTGAAGCATGCAACATGACAGAAAAAGAATTCAGAATAATGGTTGTACAATTCATTCACTGGG
>NW_006287820.1:42612-43936 GCF_000327345.1 Myotis davidii
AGAATCAGGGACATCAAAAGGGAATGGACTGACTATTCTAGGAGGGGAAACGGGTGTGGGAGATGCGGGAAGAGACTGTACAAAAATCGTGCACCTATGGATGAGGACAATGGGTGGTGAGTGAGGGAGGAGGGTGGGGTTGGAACTGGGTGGAGGGGAGTTATGGGGGGGGAAGAGGAACAAATGTAATAATCTGAACAATAAAGATTTAATAAAAAATAATAATATAAAAAAATGAACTGCTTTCTTACACCTTATACCAAACTGCTGTTGCCCTTAGAACCCCTCCTCAGCCCCCACCTTAGGTTCTGCCTTCAGAGTTCACCAAGATTAGGTTCAGATTGGTCAGTTTCTATGCCAGTCAGGGTCAAAAACTCCACCTCCTAGGCAGACATTGGCTTCTCACAGTTCACCCACATTTGGCTCTGATTGATCTATGCCAGTCAGTGTCTCCATGCCTATCTCTGGGCCTATCTTCTGGCCTGATCTGCAACTGCCATGGCAACTGTGGATCAGGACCTGCCTCTCTCTATGGGCCTATCTCTGGGCCTCATCCCAAGCCACAGGGGCAGTGGTGAGGTTGTTAGGCCTCCAGCCTGGCCCCATGTCAGAGACTAACGACCTCACCATGCCCACTGCCCCCTGCCCCCCACCACTGCCCCACCGGCCCGCCAGCCACCAACGTAGCTGTGATAGGTGCCTTGGGCCACGGGGAAGGGAACTAGAGGTGCTCCATGCACTTCCTGGTGACAGATTGTCCATCTGGTCATTTAGGTCGTGACAGTCCCTGGCCTTTTGTAATGTAGATAATGAACTCACAGAAGGAGAAATGAAAAAAAAATCCCATTTAATATTGGACCAAAAAATTAAGATACCTAGGAATAAACTTAACTAAGGACTTAAAAGTCTTGTACTCGGAAAACTTCACAACATTGAAAAAAGAGAGTAAAATATTAACTAATGGAAGAGCATACCATGTTCATGGATTGGTAGAATTCACATCATTAAAATGTCCATACTACCCAAAGCAATCTACAGTTTCAATACAATCCCCATTAAAATATCAATGGCATATTTCAAAGATCTAGAACAAACTCCAAAAATTCATCTGGAATAAAAAAAGACCCCGAATAGCCAGCCACAGAAATCTTTAGAAAGAAGAACAAAGTTGGAGGGATCACAATACCAGGTATCAAGCTGTATTACAAAGCCACAGTTCTCAAAAATGCCTGGTACTGGCACAGGAACAGACATATAGACCAATGGAACAGAACAAAAAAACACAGAAATAGACCCAAGTCATTATGCTCAATTAATATTTGAC
>NW_006287820.1:44149-45040 GCF_000327345.1 Myotis davidii
TCCAGCCCCCAGGCCCACGCTCTATCCACTGAGCCAAACCGGTTTTGGCTGGGCATGTATCCTTGACCAGAATTGAACCCGGGACCCTTCAGTCTGCTGTCCAATGCTCTATCCACTGAGCCAACGCAGCCAGGGCAATTATTGTATTTTTAAGGAAGGGTCTTGATTACCTATGACTTTACTTCTTAGAAAATAGCAGGAGGAAAAGGATTAGAGACTAAACTGGAAACAATAAGAACATACAATGAAGTCGAGACAGTCTCTTCAATAAATGGTGTTGGGAAAATTGGACAGATACAAGCAAAAAAATGAAACAAGATCACCAACTCATACCATACACACAAATAAACTCAAAATGTATAAAGGACTTAAAGGTAAGACAGGAAACCATAAAAATACTAGAAGACTCCATAGGCAGCAACATAGCAGACATATGTCTCAGCAATACCTTTACAGACACAGCTTCTAGGGCAAGGGAGACTAAGGAGAAAATAAATAAATGGGACTACATTATAATAAAAAGCTTCTGCATAGCAAAAGAAACCATCAACAAAACAACAAGAAAACTCATTGCATGGGAAAACATATTTGCCAATGACATTTATGTTCAGGGTTTAATCTCCAAAATTTACAGAAAACTCATACAAATTAACAACAGGAAGATAAACAGCCCAATCAAAAAATGGGAAAAGGATCTAAATAGACACTTATTTTTTTTAAAAATATATTTTATTGACTTTTTACGAGATGAAGAGGGGTAGAGAGCTAGAAATATCGATGAGAAACATCGATTCAGCTGCTTCCTGCACACTCCCTACTGGGGATGTGCCCGCAACCAAGGTACATGCCCTTGACTGGAATTGAATCTGGGACGCTTCAGTCGGCAGGCCG
>NW_006287820.1:45617-48104 GCF_000327345.1 Myotis davidii
ACAAGGACACATATGATTCTTTATTGATTAAGGTATTAATAAAGAAAAAAATTAAAAAGTGCAGCCAAGTTATAACACATAAATATATAAAATTAAGATGCTGTATATCTTAAATTTACACAATGTTATATTTCAAATACTTCAAAAATTTCAAAATAAAATAAGGTATAACATGAAATTAAATAAACTGTTTAGGGAGCTAAAAATAAGGTGGAAGTGATACAATATCCCTTGATGCAATTAGTATTTTGTCTAACAGTGTCATAGATAAGGCTGGTTTTAAAGAGAAATAAAAGAATCTGAGCACTCAGGGATACACCTGGAGTTAGGCTAGCCCTTCTAAGATAGAGAAGGGATCTTAGACATAGCTGCCTGGAGACCCATTGGATCTGACAAGTCCTGAGCCATCAGAAGTATGGTGTTGGTGTGCTGGTATTACCTTGCCTGCCCTGACATCCCAGAGCATGCATGATCCCAGGAACCCATCTGGAAATCTTACTCTATCTACTGCTGAATGATCCAGGTAATGTTTGGGCTTCAATCTGACAGAGACACAGCTAGGCGGAGGAAGAGGTTGCCTTGAAGCTGATTTCTCAGCTACGTTTATGCTGGTGCCCACTGATCAAGGTCATTTCTTTATCACAGGCCTTGAGTGCTGTCTCTTGGAGCACCTGGAGAAGGTGCTCTTTATGCTTCTGAAAGAATGAATGAAGTACTGGATGTCTCAACAAAATAGCAAAACAGTCTTACATAGAGATAGGAGAGGAGATTATTGCTAAAATTTGAAAGCTATAAAAAAGCAGGGGTATATTTCATCCCACAGAACTAGGCCCTAAAAATATGTCAACAGGCTAAAATAAGTGATTGAACTGGGCCATATGATTGATAGTTACAAATGGAGAGTCCTGAACTTGGGTGCAGAAAACCACTGGCTATACACAGGATGGAAGAGACTGTCCAGGACAGTTTAAAGGACAGAGACTTACAAGCATCACCATTGGTATGATGAGGCCAATATATCTAATGGGGACTTAAGCTAAAGTATTATAATAATAGCATCCAGATAGAGAAAAGTAACTATCCCTTTCCACTCAGAAGATTCTGTCAGATGCTCCACAGCCTTTCCTATGTGATGACTTATCTCCTGATAAAGAAGCTTTGCCATTCATAATTACCAAAAGAAATCTGTTTATTTTTTACTTTTTTATTGAATTTATTGAGGTGACATTGGTTAAATATTTATATAGGTTTCAGATGTATGATTCTATAATGGGAACCTAGCCTTCCTAGAACATTAAAAAAGCAAAATGTTGGAAGGGTTTAAGAAAAGGGTGCCTAAACAAAAGAGCCTTAATATGATACTGGCTGTTCAAAAACAAACAAAGAAACAAACAGACAAAAAAAAAAAAAACACCAAAAAAACAACCAAGCAAAAATCCTTCTGATCTATCAGGCCTAACAAAAGTACACTAATGCTGACCCACATGTACCAGAAAATATCAAGATGGTAAACATGAGTTTTATTTGGCAAAGTGCCCTGGATATCAGAAGGAAGCTCCAACGTTTACACGGGGCATTGGTGGACATAGCCATGCCCAGGAAACAAGGAAATTAAAGCAGGCCACCATTTTCTTAGAAATAGTGCAAGAAAGTTAGAAGGAGAAGGGGGACCTAAAAGTAAAAGGGAAGGTGCCACTAGATGCCAATCAGTGTGCCTATTGCAAAGAGGAAGGCAATTGGAGAAAGGACTGCTCAGAACTCAAAAAGAAAAATACAAAAAAATTAAAACCCTTGCCAGCTGTGGGAAATTTACACTATGGAATACTATGCAGCTGTAAAAAAAGAAAGATCTCTTTGGGAAAGCATGGATGGACCTGAAAAATATTATACTAAGTGAAATAAGCAATCTGAGAAAGACACAAATCACATGATCTCACATACTTCTGGAATGTAATGAACAAAAAGAATTGACCAATAAAATAAGACCCAAAACATGGAGGCACAGAACAAACTGACATACCTGGATGTGGGGTTAAGGGAATGAGAAGAGATAAACCAAAGAACTTATGTAATTACTAGAGGCCCAGTGCACAGAAATTTGTGTACTCAGGGGGAGGGGGGTCCCTCAGCCCGGCCTGTGCCCTCTCGCAGCCTGGGACCCCTCAGAGGATGACCACCTGCTGGCTTAGGCCCACTCCCCAGGGGATCAGGCCTAAAATGGCAATCAGACATCCCTCTGGCAGCCTGGCAGCCCTTGGGGGATGTCCTCTTGCCAGCGGGGAGCAGGCCTAAACTGCAGTCAGACATCCTTAATGCTGCTGAGAAGGCAGGAGAAGCTCCCACCACCAGTGCTGTACTGGCAGTTATCAGCCTGGCTTGTGGATGAGCAGAGCTCCCCCATGTGGGAGCGCACTGCATTGAGCGCTCCTGCATTGAGGGAGGGCAGCTCCTGCATTGAGCGTCTGCCCCCTGGTGGTTAGTGTGCTG
>NW_006287820.1:48139-59390 GCF_000327345.1 Myotis davidii
CTGTTGCTGCCTGAAAGCAGGTACCTGGGTTTGTTTAGATTCTATAATTGAAACTCTGTTGCCATCACTGGCCGCTCTGAGGCCCCGCTGCCTGAAAGCAGGTACCTGGGGTTTGTTTCGGTTCTATAATTGCAACATTGTTGCATCTGGAGCTCAGAGCTGGGCTGCGACAGGAGGGGAACCTTGGCTTCCTTGGTCACTGGAGCAAGCAAGCCTCATGTTCACTTCAGCTGCCTGGCTGCAGGCCGATATCTTGGCTGGCAGTTAATTTGCATATCTTGCTGATTAGCCAATGGGAAGGGTAGCGAAGTTATGGTTAATTACCATGTTTCTCTATTATTAGATAGGATATGCATAGTCCATGGACACAGGCAATAGGGTAGTAAAGAACTGGGCGGGGGGGGCGATAGATGCTTGGAGGAGGGGGTAAAGGGTGGGAGGGAGATATCTGTAACACTGTCAACAATAAACATATATTTAAAATAAAAAAGAAATAAGTAGGTTGCATTCTGTAAAATGCAATATTATACCTAAAGGGAACTCTTGAAAAAAAAAAATAGAGCATGAGTTGGAAAAGATTTTTAATGAAAAAAGCCAAACATAAAACAATAGTAATTACCACCATCAAGTTGTTTCCCATTTCCTGTGCAACACCCCACACAAAAATGCACCTAATACACTGGACTTATTTCATACTTCTAAACTGGACTTGAAGAACAAAGTAACTGTAAATTACAAGGTGTCCCAAAAATGTATACAAATTTTAAGAACTAATAGCTCAATTTTGAAAATGAAATGTATTTGAATAAACACTGGCTTTAAAATTAAAAACTAAAAACCCTTGCTGAGAAATCTTAGAAAGAAATGACAAATATAATGACAAATGAGGAGGCCCAGAGGCTCCCCTAGATACCTCCTGACCTATTACTATCTCCCCACATGAGCCCCCAGTACAATTGACAGTGTATGGAAGCTACATACTCAGTGCTAAATACAAAACTAACCAAACTTTCAGCTGCAGTGTTGGTTACTGGAGCGTCTAGGCAATTAAAAAAACAGGTGTTCCTTCAACCTCTAGAATGACAGCTTGGGGATAAAAAACTGATGCATAGTTTTTTTCTGTATGCCAGACTGCCCCCATTCCATGGTTGGGCCAAGATTTACTTTGTAAATTGCATACACAATAACTTTTTTCCCCTGAGAAGCAGCAATTATGTTTACAAGTTCTGCTGGAACATGCTTTCCATCTCTAGGTGCTCCTGACTTTCCTGGAAGGACCCAGAGGTGAACTCTTCCCACCCAAAATATACAAGCAGGTTGATTGAGCCTTTTGGGCCAAGGGAACCCCATGTAGGGCAGTGAATATCCAACCCATAAAAATTAACATGAAAGAAGGGATGCAGGTTCCACAGAAGAAATAATACCCCCTTAAAAGGAAGCTTTAGTGGGAATTCGACCAATATTGCAGATATTCTTAAAATTATAATTAATTTGACTAAGTGAGTCTCCCTATAATACCTCATTTTGTCAGTCAAAAAGCCTTACTCTACTGAACACTGATTTGTACAGGATCTTAGGGCCATAAATGTTGTTGACCAGGACATTCATCCTATGGTGCCCAACCATTACACTTCGTTGACTATGGTGTCTGGGGATAGCAAATGATTTTCTGTCCTAGAGTTGAAGGACATTTTTCTGCACCCCAATAGATGACCAGGCTCAACTATTATTTGCCATTGAATGGCAGGACCAAGAAACTAAAGCCATACTCCAAGGCAGTTGGACTATGTTGCCAAAAGAATTTAAGAATTCCCCAACCATATTTGGATTAATAAAGAGTGTCCCAAAATTCACGCAAGATTTGAATTTAACGGTGCTTGCTATCGCGACATGATAATCCAGTTTTTTGTACCTAAATTGCAAGATATTGATGTGGACGATATGTGGTTTCAACAAGATGGTGCCACATGCCATATAGCCCGAAAAAAATTCAATTACTGCATGAGTCATTTTCTGGTTGTGTAATTTCCCGTTTTGGTGATCAGAAGAAATTGAGTGGTGTATCAACGAAATCCTGCCACATTTATGCAAAATGGGCATGGAAAATTTTAACAAAAAAGTGCGTATGTGCCAGCAAAGCTGTGGAGGCCATTTACTGATATGCTATTCCATACATAACCCTATACTGTATACTTTACGAATCAACAAAAAAATTACAATTTTTAATTATAAACCTGTCTTTTCTATCAAAATTAATTCTTGCATGAATTTTGGGACACCCTTTATTATCAAAAGATTTAAGGGATATTAGATTGAAGTCTGGAATTCTTTTACAATATGTAGATGCCTTACTAATATCTAGCAATACTTATGAAGACTGCTCAACACCATCACAGGTCTGAATCATTTGGGGGGAAAAAGGAGGATATAAATATCACCTCACAATGCCCAGATTTGTAAACAGGAGATGGCATACCTAGGATTCCAACTGAAATAGGACACTAGAAGCTTTATGGCTGATCAGAAATAAGCAATCAACATGATAAACATCCAAGAGTACTGGAACCAGCTTTGTAGATTCTTAAGGGTTCTGCTGAATTTGGATTCCAAATGTTGGTCTTATAGTGAAATCATTGTATAATTCTTAAAGACTATATTATGAACATCTTGAATGGATAAGAGACTGTCACGCAGTATTTGACACCTTGAAGGCAAAGTACTTTTGGCCCTCACTCTAGGATCCAAATTTACAAAAATATTTCAAATTATAATTTCATGAAAGGCAAGGAATTGGACTTGGGGTACTAACCCAGGCCCTGGGAAAAACCCCTCAACACATAGCCTATCTCTCAAAGAAACTAGATCACATGGAAAAAGGATGGCCACCATGCTGTCAGGAAATAGCAGCTACTGGTGACATCTTACAGGAAGCAGAGAAATTCATTCTGAGCATTGGTATTCATACCACACCAGGTCCTAATCCTAATAGAACAGAAAAGATGGCATTGGCTGATGGCAGAGCACATAGAAAATATCAGGCAATTTTATTAAACTATAAAAATATTATTTTACAAACTACCACTACCTTAAACCTGGCCACCCTACTCCCAGACTCAGACCTTCAGTATTATTGCTTAGAAATCATTGACAAAGTTTATTCTAGCAGACCAGATCTATTAAACAAGTCACTGATAGAACCTTACTGGGAATTATATACAGATGGGAGCAGATTCATGGAGAATGGTCAATGATGAGCCAGGTACATGGTAGTCACCAGAGACAAGGTAATATAGGCCCGGGCCCTTGCTGTAGGAACCTCACCACAAAAGGCTGAATTGACAGCCCTCACAAGAGCCTTAGAATTATCCCACGGAAAGAATGTTAACATCTAAATATGCCTTCATGGTAGTCCATCTCCATGCAATATGGAAAGAAAGGTTGCTTTTAACTTCAGGGAATAAGAATATCAAACATGCAAAAAATATTTTAAAATTGCTAGAGGTAGTGACTCTACTGAATCAAATTGCCATAATTCATTGCCCAGGACACCATAAGGATGGTTCCCAAATAAGGCAGAGAAACAAAAATGCTGATAAAGCAGCAAATCAAGCTGCCTGAGGGCCGCCACCTCTTGGGGCTTTAATTGCCCACCTATTCTTGTCAGAATGTAAACCACATTTCATAGAATGAGATGAGGAACAGGTCTGTGAATGGGAATCCTCTAACTGATCCTAATTCTATATGGAAGATCAACACTCATGGTATGGGTATGATCTTAATCCTTGAAGCTCTAGTATATCTCATCCTCAAACACCTACATGAAGGGACCCATTATGGAAGGAATACTTTAATGAACCTCATTAGAACACATTTGAAGGGCCCTCATTTACAAAGGATAATTTAGAAGATTATCCAAAACTGTCAGATATGTGCTAAAAAACAATCTTAAAACAGATTGTGCCCCAACAGGAAAGGGAGTACAATGTAAAGGATATGCCCATTTGGGGACTGGCAAGTTGACTACACAAATGCCTGAAATGATAGGAAACTTTAAATTTTTATTAATTTTTGTAGATACATTTTCTGGATGGGTAGAGGCGTACTCCACTAGAACTGAGAAGGCAGCTGAGGTAGCAAAATTTCTACTAAAAAACCTAATCCCTATGTTGTAAAGACTTCCTTACAACACTCAAAGTGACAATGGACCATCATTCACTTCAGAAATTTCCCAGAAGGTAGGACAGGCATTACAAATTCAATGGAACTGAAAATGGTGGCCAAATAGGCAGACCTGTTGTGCACGTTGTCCCAGTGCCAGACTGAAAACACAACTAAATTTGAGAACATTCCCCTAGAGTCACCAACTGAAATCCATCTGAGGAGGAGACTTATATCAAGAAGGACAGAAAACACCTGTAGAGGAGTCGATCCAGCTCCCAGGGGCTGCAGGCCAGCAGGCACAGAAAAGAGGGAGTGCTGGGAGGGTCTTTTCCATCAGAAGATAGAGGCCTGGGGCCCAGGCTGGGTTCCACATCACTGATGGCCACTGCAGAGTCTAGAACTGGCAGACTGGGTCAGGGGAGAGGTGGAGGGGGTGGGAGAGGGGGGAACCACAGTTTCATGGTTTGTTTGTTTTTTTCTCCAAACCCAGAGCACAGGAGCTCTGGTTTGCAACCACTCACCGGAGGCTTTGGTGCAGGGAGGGAGGCATGGACTTGAGATGCTTGAGGAGAGGCTAGCTGTAAACAGGGCTGGGAGACATGGAAAAGCAGTAGCCAGGAGTCCTGCATTTGGTCATTCATACACATGCAAATCAAAACTGCCATTTTTTCTGAGAGGAGCAAGCTGCTCCCAGTAGCCTCAGGAAAGCTTTCCCTGCTCTCTGGAGTCCTGGATGCCACACCCTGCATTTTGAACTTTTCAGAGGAAAAAAAAAAAAGGCAGAGGCCAAGGTTATGGTCTGAACAGTCTCAAGGAGCCCTGCATTAGAGGAGAGCCATGCACGCCACTATTCTGGAAACAAGACTGATAAAAACTTCAGTTTTTCAGCCAACCACATTGGTCTCCATACAAGGATCTCTGTCCAGCCAAGGGCATAGTAAGATTTTGGGCCACTCATGGATGAGTAGCTTTGGAACAGGAAATACACCCACTTATTCCCTGAAAGCTAAACAGCACCTCACACACCTAAAGTCCTTTCAGAAACAGATTTGTGAGTGACTAAGATTGACAGCTGGTTACCAGCTAAAGGAGAGCAGAGACATAGCCCAGGTGCTGGGGTACAGCACCAGCAGATCCAGGGGTCTCCAAAGGTGTGGACGGAGTTGGCGAAGAAGGAATGACACCTAGACAGCGTTCAGTTGTTCAGCAGCCTAGCCAGGGTCTCTAGCCAAGTTCTGGTCAGGATCTCCAGCGAAGTTCTGGTTTGGATCTCCAGCCAGGTTCTGTGTCCATGTTCTCTTGCTACGTTCTCCTGCCAGGTTTTGTCACCAGATTCTGTAGCCAGGTTCTTCAGCCATGGAACTTATTTAAGGGGTTTTATCCCCTCCCTAACTTCAGGGAAAAATTCCTACCTGGGGGAACAACCTTTCTTGGAGAGGTGACCTTGGTTAAAACACATAGCGCCAAGAAGGGGAGCAAACATATTAAGAATAGTATGCTATATATGCCAGGTCCCTTGAAACAGCAAGGATGGACTGGCTCCCGGCACCCAGGGAAAAAGAGTAAGTGTGCTGACCCAGCCCTGGGCCCTGTGCTGCTAACAAACCTACTTTAGAGGGAAGATGTGCCCCTCTTGCTTACAACCAAGTTTTGTGGAGACAGACACAAGCAATGGGTCAGTGGATAACTTGGAGCTTCAAGCAGGTTGCTGAAAGCAAAAAGACAGTGCCTGACAGTGGTTAGCACCTAAGTACAACAGGAAGCGCAGAACTGGCAGACAGAACAGAAGAGTGGGATCTAAAGTGAGTTCCCATGGGGCATTAAACTAGACTGAAATGAGCGCCAATTTATGCTTTTTCTTTTATTTCTCCTTTTGTTCCTTCCTTTGTCCTCCCCTTTTTCTTATTTTGTCTTTTTTAGTTTTTTTCTCTTTCCTTTCTTTTCCCCCTTTTCAAATTACTCTTTATCTACTTTATTGATTTGTTATTAATCTAGTTTCTGTTGTTTTGTTCATATATCTAATTTTATTCTTCCCTTTTCTTGCTCAATTTTTCTTCCTTTCACTACTCAGTGTTTTGCCCTCTTTTCTTTTTCTATTCCATTCTCATTATTTTTATTTTTCTTATTTTAGGTATATCTAATTTTTCCTCAATTTTTCTTTCCATTGTTTCCCCTTGTCTTTTCATTTCTTTTCTCTCTCCTTTATTCTAAACTCTTTTCCTTTTCCCTATTCCTCTAATTTATTATTCTTATTTTAATTATTTCAGCTCTGCATCTACATATTCTGCCCCGATTTTTCTTTGTGTTTTGTTTTGTTTTGTCTCCATATTTTTTCTTTCTTTTTTTCTATAATTCTTGCTCCCTTTCCTATTTCCTAATTCTCTCTTCTCTGGTGACTGCTTTTGTTGGTGCTATAGGTATCTTGTCTACATTTTTGTTTTGTTTCTTCTGTTTTTTTTTTTTTTGTCTTGTATTTTGTTCTGTTGGGTCAGGACATCCACAATAGCTTGCATAGCATTGTCAGAGTTGAGCCACATAATCAGCCAAACTGTGAAGAGATTCCAACCATGAATGGGACAATAACATTAAAAAACCAACTATGAAAGGAGAACCCAAATAACGCAAGTAAAGGGCTTTTCTAGAACATCCAGCTCAGGAAATCTGAGCGATTGCACCACTGGCTCAAAGCACCTACTACATAAGACTATCCCACAACATCTGGAAGACATAGTACTTTGACCTAATACATAGAAACAAATACAAAGGGATAGCAAAAATAGGGGTACAAAGAGACAACCCCCAAATGAAAGAAAAGGAGGAATTGTCAGAAAAGGAATTAAATTAAATGGAGGCAAGTAATTTGACAGATAAAGAATTCAAAGTAATGGTTATAAGGATCCTCAAACATCTGTGTGAGAATTACAAGAAGTGTACTAAGAATTACAAGGAGCTGAATGTGAAATACAGAAACATGATTAAGAATCAAGAGAAATGGAAGAATAACATAGCTGTAATAAAGAACAGGATTCAAAAGTAGACTAGAAGAAGCTGAGGGCAAAATCAGTGAGTTAGAAGACAAGATAGAAAAAAAAAACACACCACTCAATCAGAGCAGCAATTAGAAAAAAAAAATTAAAAGCAGGAGAGATTAAGGGAGCTTTGGAACAACATGAAAGGAAACAATATCACCATATTATGAGTGCCAGAAGGAGAAGAAACTGTGCAAGGAATAGAAAACCTACTGAAGAAATAATGACAAAAAACTTTCATGACTTAGAGAAGAAAAAAGTCACACAAGTCTAGGAAGCATAGAGATTTCCAATCAAGATAAATCTGAAAGACTCACACCAAGACACATCATAATTAAAATGGCAAAAATTAAAGATAAAGAAATAATCGTAAAACTGCAAAAGAGAGACATCAAGTTACCCACAAGGGATCTCCCATTAGACTTTCAGCTTATTTTTCAATAGAAACACTTCAGGGCAGAAGGGAGTAGCATAAAGTATACAAAGTAATGAAAACCAAGGGACTGAAGCCAGGACCACTCTATCAAGCAGGGCTATTCTTCAAAATTGAATGTGAAATTAGAAGCTTCACAGAATTAAAAAGGATAAGAAGTTTATTACCGCCAAACCAGCATTGTGGGAAATGCTAATGGGACTGTTATAAGAATAAGAAATAGAGAGAGGAACACAGGCTTAAAGAAGAAAAATGGTAACTAATAAGTACCTATCAATAATAACCTTAAATGTGAATGGATTTAATGCTCCAATAAAAGGACTAGGGTAGCTGAATGGATAAGAAAACATGATCCATATATATGATGTTTAAAAGAGACACACCTCAGCCCTAACCGGTTTGGCTCAGTGGATAGAGCATCGGCCTGCGGACTCAAGGGTCCCAGGTTCGATTCCGTTCAAGGGCATGTACCTTGGTTGCAGGCACGTCTCCAGTGGGGGGTGTGCAGAAGGCACCTCATCGATGTTTCTCTCTCATCGATGTTTCTAACTCTCTATCCCTCTCTTTTCCTCTCTGTAAAAAACAAACAAACAATAAAATATATTACAAAAATAAAATAAAAGAGACACACCTCAGAACAAAGGAACCACACAGACTGAAAGTGAAGGGATGAGGGGAAAAAATCTCCCAGGCAAATGGAAATGAAAAAAGCTGGGTAGCAATACTCACATCTGACAAAATAAACTTCAAAGAGAAGGTAATAACAAGAGATAATGAAGGCCACTTCATAATACTAAAGAGATGGATACAACAAGAGGATATAACTCTGGAAAACATATGTGCACCCAATATAGGAGCATCCACATATTATTTTTTAAAAAAAAACACAAACTTCTGGAGGCTATCAAGGGAAGATCACCAGCTATACAATCATGGTAGAGGAGTTTAAGACCCCTCTGACATCACTGGGTAGATATTCAGGACAAAAAATCAGCAAAGAAACAGTGATCCTAAATCACACTAGATCAGATGGAATTAATTAATATTTTCAGAACATTTCACCCCAAAGCTACAGAATATATTTTCTTCTCAAGTGCACATGGAACATTTTCAAAGGTATCTCACATGTTAGATCACAAACTAAGTTTCTGCAAGTTCAAGAAGATTGAAGTCATAGCAAGCATCTTCTCAGATTAAAATGACATGAAATTAGAAATCAACTATAATAAAATAACTCAAAAACATTCAAACACATGGAGGCTAAATAGCATGCTATTAAACAATTAATGGGTTGCCAAAGAGATCAAAGAATAAATTAAAAAAATTTTTCTGGAAACAAATGAACACACAACAACCCCAAAATTATGGTATACAGTGAAAGCAGTCCTGAAAGGGTAGTTTATAGCACTACAGGCCTACCTCAAAAAACAAGAGAAATTTTTAGTAAGTTATCTAACCCTACCACTTAAAGAATTAGAAAGCTAACAACAAGAAAAGCCCAAAGTAGAAAGAAGGAAATAATACATATGAGAGAGGAAATAAATTTCATAGAGACTAAAAAGAAATACAAATGATCAATAAAACCAAAAACTGGTTCTTTCAAAAGATAAACAAGACTTATGAACCACTAGCCAGAATCATCAAGAAATAAGGGAGAGGACCCAAATAAAAAAAATCAGAAACAAAAGAGTAGAAGGGACAACTGACCCCACAGAAATACAAAGAATAATAAAAAATACTCTGAATGACTTTATTCAAACAATCTGAACAATTTTGATGAAATGGACATATTTCTAGAAAAATGCAATCTTCCAAAACTCAATCAGGAAGAATCAGATAACATGAATAGACCAATAACTACTGATAAAATTAAAGCAGTAATAAAAAATATTCTAGCAAACACAAGTCCTGGTCCGGACAACTTCACAGGGGAGGTTTAACAAACTTTCAAAGAAGAACAACCACCTGTTCTCCTCAACCTATTCAAAAAATTTCAACAGTAAGGAATACTTCCAAGCCCTTTCTTTGAGGCCAGCATTACCCTAATTCCAAACACAAATTAAGCCAATACAAAGAAAGAGAATTGCAGGCCAATATCCCTGATGAATATAAATGCTAAAATACTCAACAAAACATTAGCAAATCAGATCCAGCAATAAAATAAAAAAATCATACCAAAAAAAGTTTATACATCATAACCAAGTTGGATTAATCCCAGGGAAGCAAGGCTGGTACAATATTTGCAAATCATTAAATTTGAAATATGACTCTTTTTTCCCCATTGACCTCTCCCAGGAAGACCCAACCTCCCAGCACATGCCCTCACCCCCCTACTGTCAGTTGGATTAATCCCAGGGAAGCAAGGCTGGTACAATATTTGCAAATCATTAAATTTGAAATATGACATTAACAGATGGCAAGACAAAAATCACATGATCATATCAATTTATGAAGAAAAAGCATTAAAAAAATCCAACACACTTATTTAAAATTCTTTTTTTAAAAAAATATATTTTATTGAGTTTTTACAGAGAGGAAAGGAGAGAGATAGAGAGTCAGAAACATCAATGAGAGAGAAACATTAACCAGCTGCCTCCTGCACACTCCCCACTGGGGATGTGCCCGCAACCAAGGTACATGCCCTTGACCGGAATCGGACCTGGGACCCTTCAATCTGCAGGCCGACTGAGCCACACCAGCTAGGGCCCCATTTTTATTTTTTTTTTTAAGAAATTTATTGTTTAAAGTTTTACATAAGTCTTCTTTTTTCCCCATTGACCTCTCCCAGGAAGACCCAACCTCCCAGCACATGCCCTCACCCCCCTACTGTCTGTGTCATTGGTTATGCACATATGCATGCGTACAAGTCCTTTGGTTGATCTCTTATCCACTAAACCCCCACCTTCCCACATAGATTAGACTGTCCATTCGATGTTTCTATAATTTTGGCTCTATTTTTGTTCATCAGTTTATATTGTTCATTATATTCCACAAGTGAGTGAGATCATGAGATATTTATCTTTCTCTGACTGGACTATTTAGCTTAGAATAATGCTCTAAAGTACATCCATGCTATTGCAAATGGTAAGAATTCCTTCTTTTTTGACAGTAGTATACTAATCCATTGTGTAGATGTACCTTAATTTTTCTAATCCACTCATCTGCTGATGGGAACTTAGGCTGTTTCCAAATCTTAGCTATTGTAAATTGTGCTGCTATGAACATAGGGGTGCATATATCCTTTCTGATTTGTGTTTCTGTTTTCTTGGGATATATTCCTAGAAGGGGGATTACTGGGACAAATGAGAGTTTCATTTTTAATTTTTCGAGGAAACTCCATGCTGTTCTCTACAGTGGCTGCACCAGTCTGCATTCCCACCAGCAGTCTATGAGGGTTTCCTTTTCTCCCCATCCTCTCCAGCAGTTGTCATTTGCTAATTTGTTGATGATAACCATTCTGACAGGTGTGAGATGGTACCTGATGGTTATTTTTTTAATTTATTTTTTTCTTTCTTTATTTTTTTTACTTTTGTTTTTGTTTTGTTTTTTTTTTTAAATGTATTTCTTATTGATTAAGATATTACATATGTGTCCTTATCCCCAGGTTATCCCCTTCCCCATACCCCCC
>NW_006287820.1:61486-63413 GCF_000327345.1 Myotis davidii
TCCCTGCTGCCAGCCAGTCCAATTTCTCCCCATATGAGTCCTGGGTCCCCAGAGACTTCCTGGAACTGGAGTTCAGAGCAGTCCAGAGCTTGTGACCCCCTCCTGATTCAAAAAGACAGCCGCGTCCTCAGGTGCCAGCCCCTTTCCGGCTCTGCTCGCCTCCATACCTTTGCACTTTACTTCCGCACCTCCTCTGAGTCTCAGTGTGCTTTTCTCTTTTCTTCTAGTTGTAGAATTTACACTCAGCCAGCCTTCCTGTAGTTCTGGATGATGTCTGTTTTGTCTTTTCGTTTTATTTTTGAAGTTGTTGTGGGAGGCAGTAATTTCCAGCTATTTACCTATGTCGCCATCTTAGTTTTCTTAACTTTTGATTTTGCTTAAAATATTACAAAGAGAAGTATATTTGTCTCCTCTTTCCCCCCTTGACCTTCCCCCAGCCTCTTCTACCCCCCAGTGTCTTGTGTCCATTGGTTATGCTTATATGCATGCATACAAATCCTTTGGTTGATTGATCTCTTACCCCTCCAACCCTCCCCAGACTTCCTGCTGTAGTTTGACAATCTGTTTAATGCATTATTATTTTGATTTACATCTCTCAGATGATTAGTGACTTTGAGCACATTTTCATATGGCTCTTGTCCTTCTGTATGTTCTCTTTCAAAAAGTGTCTATTAAGGACCTTTGGTAATTTTTGATTATTTACCTTCCTTTTGTTAAGTTGTATGAATGCCTTGTAAATGTTGGAGATTAAACCCTTATCAGTGATAACATTGGAAAATATGTTCTCCCAGGCAGTGGGCTTTCTTGTTGTTTTTTTGATGGTTTATTTTGCTGTGCGGAAGCTTTTTATTTTGATGTAGTCCCATTTGTATATTTGCTCCTTAGTTTCCATTGTCCTAGGAGCTGCATCAGTAAAGATATTGCAAGGACAAATGTCTCCTATTTTTTTCAGCACTAATTTGTTGTTGTTATTATTATTATTATTATTGTATAAAGTTTTACATTTGTCTTCTTTTCCCCCAATTGATGCACCCAGTCATTCCCACCCCAGGCGAGCCTCCATCACCTCAGTGCCTGTGTCCATTGGATATGCTAATATGCATGCATACAAATCCTTTGGTTGTTCTCTAACCCTTCCCCTCCCTTACCATTTGTCTCTGGATCTATTCTTGTTCATCAAATTATGTTGATCATTATATCCCACATATGATTGAGATCATGTGATATTTATCTTTCTTTGACTGGCTTATTCCACTTAGCATAATGTTCTCCAGTTCCAACCATGCTGTAGCAAATGGTAAAAGTTCCTTCAATTTTATAGTGGCATAGTATTCCATTGTGTAGATGTACCACAGTTTTTTAATCTACTCATATGCTGATGGGCACTTAGGCTGTTTCCAAATCTTAGCTATTGTAAATTGTGCTTCTATGAACATAGGGGTGCATATATCTTTTCTGATCGCTATTTATGGTTTCATGGGATATAGCCCTAGAGGTGGGATTACTGGGACAAATGGGATTTCCATTATTGACTTTTTGAGGCAACTCCATACTGTCTTCCACAGTGGCTGCACCAGTGTGCATTCCCACCAGCAGTTCACTAGGGTTCCTTTTCTCCACATCCTCACCAGCACTTGTCGTTTGTTGATTTGTTGATGATAGCCATTTGGACAGGTGTGAGATGGTACCTCATTGTCATTTTGATTTGCATCTCTCGATATTAAATGACTTCAAGCATGTTTTCATATGTCTCTGGGTCTTCTGTATGTCCTCTTTCGATAATTGTCTATTTAGATCCATTGCCCATTTTTTGATTGGATCATTTATCCTCCTTTTCTTAAGTTGTATGAGTTCTCTGTAAAGTTTGGAGATTAAGCCCTTATCAAAAATATCATTGGCAAATATATTATCCCATGCAGTGGGCTTT
>NW_006287821.1:0-4585 GCF_000327345.1 Myotis davidii
GGAGGGAGCAGGGCAGCAAGCTATGAGGGGGGTGTGGAGAGAGGTGCGAGGGGAAAGCTACAGGAGGGCAGGACGGTGGGCAGAGATCTACTGGAGGGTGGCAGCAAGCTACTGGAGAGCTACTGGTGCATGGATTCATGTGCAGGGTTTCTAGTTCTTAATAACGAACGAACTGCAATGTTCGCTGACTGGTTACTACAATGGTGTTGCATTCATTTGCCTTAAGCGCCTTATGCGCAGGTGCACCATTTCTCTCCACTAATACTAGCAGTGACTATTTTAGCAGCCAGTTGCCACGTCATTACTCTTGTACTGACTTGTTTGGTGTGCAAAACAGGAAATATTTCACTTTCAAAGAACAAGAAAAATAGGTTTATTTGCAGTACACTTATTAATTTGTGCAGTTATTCAGTATCTGGTAAGTTAATGATCAAGAAAAAATATTAATTTTTATTAAAATGTTCTATTATTTTGTTAACGATTACTCATTTATTTCAGCCCTTTGTATTCAGCATGTCTCTATCAAAATAAAACTTAATTTCTATGAAAATTGAAGCTTTTGTTATTTTGCAGCCCACATAAACTTAAACCTTGCTTATTTGGCCAGTGTTAGCTTTTGAGTTTAACTTGCTTGATCTAGACCTTCTCTGACTGGGAGGTGCAAATTGTTGTTTCTGGGAATTTGCAGTCTGAACCAAGCTTGTGGTTCACAAGCTCACTTCTGCCCAGTTCTCTACACTTCTAGCTATCCCTGTACTAGGAAGCCCAGGCAAAACCTGGACTTCCAATTGCATTTTTCAAAACCTTGGGGTTCTGAATAATTTCCCCTGAGAAAGAAGCATTGGTGGGGAGGCTATAGTGCACAACAAGGAGAGAAGAAACTGGTTGTGATGTTGGAATTAGTAAAGAAGGAAAGTGTCAGGAAATATGGTGCACAATTTTGAAATGGACAAAAGGATTAGATAGTGTTCTTTCAGTGAGGATCTGGGTGTTGTCTGACAGATCCCTTGGGAATATCTGAATCTATAAGGACTATGGCTTTCACTGCGTCTGACGGAGCTATTTTACAATTTTATAAGTTGTAGAAAACTGAGAGTAATGCAAATGATTCATGTCCAGAGAGTGAGAAATAAACGCTATTGCGTAATTAATTTCCACCTGGTAAAAGAGAGGATTTTAAGGGTTTTTTTGTTTATTTGTTTCTTTTTTAATTTGCATACTTTATTTTTTTTAAATCTTTATTGTTGAAAGTATTACATATGGCCCCCTTAGTCCACCATTGACCCATTCTAGCCAACTCCCATCCAAGCCTTCACCACCCTATTATCTGTGTCCAGAGGTTATGCATATATGCATATGAGTACCTTGGTTGATCTGGAAGAGAGAATTTTTTAAAATTACATTTTATTGCCCTAAGGATGTTAACCAATTGCATATATTCACTACTTCATTACAGCTTTCCTGGTTGCCTATACATGTGTCTTTTCTTCCAACTTTATTTAAAAGCCAAGATGGTTTAACCATCCTGCTAATTTGCTTATTAATGTGTGAATTAAATCTTTGACAGATGGTCATTTTATATTTGTTTGAGTCAAGATATTACTTTGTAAAAATTATCCTTCAATAAAAGATGCATGTAAACGCATTTAGAATGCTCTCCGTAAGTAAAAAGTGGTTGGCAAAGGCTCGACAATTTTATAACTTATGCTTAGAGAATGGATTTCCAACAGAATACAGGAAGTACTAATTGCACTGCATTATTTGTTGTAATATGCAAGATCTTATAGCTGAAGCCATTTAAATACTAGTAGAATTAGTGCTGGTAATAAAATTAAACTAAAATTGACCTGGATAAACCATAATTTGAATAACCCTTGCACTACCTATATATATAAAAGGCTAATATGCAAAGTGTCCCATCGTGAGTTCGACCAGGAGACTGGGAGTTCGATTGCTTGCTATGATGTGTGCTGACAACCAGGGGGCTGTGTGGAACAAAGAAAGGCCCTGACCGGGAGCTGGAAGGCCCCAATCGGCCCTGATGGCTGGCCCTGATGGCTGGCCCTGATGGTAGGGACCCTACCTGTGCATGAATTTCATGCAGCAGGCCTCTAGTAATTAATAAATAAGGGTAGTCCAAAAATGTCACTCTACCAACTATTAACCACAACTACATTTTCTATAAATGCTTATTTAAACCCTAAAAGTAATAAAAGTATCTGATTTGGGTTTTCTCTCTTTTGCCTACTGCCTTCAGATGGAAAAGCAAAGTGAAGAAAAGATTTGAAACAGAAAAAATAAAGAAACACAAATAACTAACATGAGTAAGAAAATTCTGAATAATTAAGATATGCCGATAGCAGTCTGAATCAGATAGAAAGGTATTAATATAATCATCAGTGATGTCAGGGTTTACAATAAATCAAAAATGAAATGGAAAATTATTTTATGTTTAATGGCAAAAATACTGAACTCTACAATCTCTGTGAATACCAATCACCAACCTAACCAACTCCTTCTGCAGTTCTGAAGATGGCAAACATTTGGTTGCAGAGAAGGCTCAATATATGGCTCAGAATTTTAAAAAACGCAGCAAACATTTATTGAGAATTACTTGATCTGAAACACTGTGATAGGATGTGTGAATACAATGGGTGGTGGGGGGGGAGAGTATGAATGATCTTTCCAAAGCTTCCAATTCTCACTTGGGGGAATGATATGCACTTTTTATAACACAGGATTACGTAAGTGTGATCCTTCCTGTATGAGCAAAGTGCTCTGGAAGGGCAGTACAGGGCAGGAATCAGTCTTACAGGTTTCTAAGAAAATGCTTGTTGCTATCAGGGAAACACCAGAAAAGTGTCATAGTCCCCACCCACTTGGGTGGTCTTCAATCTTTTTAAACAAGTTTCTCTCCTTTAGATCAGCTCTTAAATCACTCTCCTTCTACAAGAGCTTATTCCATACTCTCCAAAGCAGCCCTCTCTGCTTATTTCTTAACTAGAGGCCCAGTGCACGAAATTCATGCATGGGTACGGTCCCTAGGCCTGGCCAACAATCGAAGCACAAGTGTCTGGCATGGAAGGGCAGGTCCCAGCTGACCTCCAGGCCCTGGGCAGCACCTGGGCCCCCAGGTTCCTGCACACCCCCTTCCGCCTGAATCATGGCTCCCGAGTCCCCACAGGGAGATGCAGTGAGCGCAGCCGGATGCTGCTGGCCCAGGTGCGTTGTGGACCCCTGGGCCACCTAGCAGCACTGCATGGTAGACAGATGGGCAGTGCGCTCTCTCCCAGCCGGCCTTGCAGACCAGCTCCTGCACGAACCCATAAGGAGCGTGACCGGCTCCTGCGGTCCTGGCGGCTGTGGCCTAGCTCACCCAGAAGAGGCTGCATGGGTGCAGGGAGAGATCCTTATGGGCGCCCAGCACCTGAGCTTGGGGGCTTTGCTGGTGCACAAACCCTGGCATCCTAGGGAAGGGTAGCAGGGGGAGTGAGAGTGAGTTCAGGGAACACCCAGCATTCTCACCACACCTCCATCCATCACCCCTGCCCCTGGGTAGGAGAGGTCTCAGCACTTCGCAGACACCCACCATGTTCTGTGCTGCCCCCTGGTGGTAGCTCACAACATAATCAGCAGTCAAACTTCCAATCTCCTGGACAAACTCCAGGTCAAACTCCTAGTCGAGGGGACAATTTGGATATTAGGCTTTTATTATAAAGGATTCAAATTGAGTCCATCAGCGATGCCAGATGAGAAGTCAGAAGCTTCAAATACTCTCCACCTATAAATTTACCTGTAAATCCAACAATCCACATTTCTCTCCCACATATCCCCACTGTTCATCTTTAGAAATGAACCTCTTAACCTGAAACCTAATTTCCATTTTGCCTCCCCACCCATGAATATCTTCAAGGACTTTCTTAGTTGATTATCAGCATCCCACATGCCCCTATTCCACTTACATAGATTTTGGTTTTGTTTGTTTTAAACATTTAAAAACATACTCAAATATTCACCAACTTTAGAAAGTCCCTCATATTTCTCTCTCTTCCCAATCATCTATATATATCCTATCTAATAAAGAGGGAATATGCTAATTGACCCTCACGCTATCACAAAGATGGCGGCACCCACAGCCACAAGATGGTGGTGCCCAGTCCCCTCAGCTCTGCCGTGCCTGCCTCTGGACACCCCCATTCCCCTCAGCCCCCCAGCCACCCAAGGCCAGCCCAAGGCACAGGCAAACCTCGGAGGGCGGCTTCCCAACAGCCCAGGGCTGCCCAAGGCTCAGATAACCAGGGTCGGCCAAGGCTTGTGCTGCCGGCAGTGGCAGTAGCAGAGGTGTGATGGGGCATCACTTTCTCCTGATCGCCGGGATGCCTCCCACCCCTTAGGGTTCCCAGACTGTGAGAGGGGGCAGGCCAGGCTGAGGGACCCCCCGGCCAGTGCATAAATTTTCATGCATCAGGCCTCTAGTATCCTATCTAATAAAAGAGAAACATGGTAATTAACCATACCTCCACTACCCTTCCCATTGGCTAATCAGGGCGATATGCAAATTAACTGCCAGCCAAGATGGTAGCCA
>NW_006287821.1:4891-5600 GCF_000327345.1 Myotis davidii
TTTCAGCAATTCTCCTTAGTCTCAAGAATCAGATCTGGGAATAGATTATAGCCCCATATTTCTATTACAGTGAGTGGGAGACTAATCCTCTTCTAAGAACAGACAGAAAAGCCAAGCACAGAACTAGTAAAATAGCAAGCAAAGACAGGCAAAATCTCAGAGACAGAGGGAGAAAGGAGTGTGACCATCTATGCTATTTCCCTCAAGGCACTTTCCAAGATGCAGGCAACAAACTCAGAGGTGAATAAGCCAAGCAAGCTTTGGAGTCTCACAGGACTAAAAGGCAACAATGGAGTTCAGTGTATATCAGAGAAGGGTGGTACTAGTAGACACAGAACAGTGGTAAACTGCCGGGGTCCAGCCCCAGGAGGTCCAGGGGTCCCCAAAGGTGTGGACGGATTCGGCGAAGAGGGAATGACATGGAGACAGCGTTCAGTTGATCAGCAGCCTTGCCAGGATCTCTAGCCACAATCTCCAGCCAAGTTCTGTGTCCAAATTTTCTTTCTAGGTTCACCAGCCACGTTCTCCAGGTTCTCCAGCCAGGTTCTGTAGCCATGTTCTCTCGCTAGGTTCTCCAGCCAGGTTCGGTTTAGGTTCTCCAGCCAGGTTCTGTAGCCGGGTTCTTCAGCCAGGTTCTGTCTAGGTTCTCCAACCAAGTTCTGTAGCCAGGTTCTGTCCAGGATCTTTTGCCATGTTCTCTCCAGCGAAG
>NW_006287821.1:7221-13800 GCF_000327345.1 Myotis davidii
ACGACTCAAGGCCAGGCTGCGCACGCAGCAGGCTGGGGTGGGCGGGTACTGGCCAGCGGGCTGAACTGCTGACCTCTCTCTCTCTCCAGGCCTCACCAGCAGCCAATCCTCTCTCTCTCCAAGAGGTCAGCAGTTCAGCCCGCTCACCAGCAGCCTGGGGCAGCTGATCAGCCCTGCCTCTCTGATCAGGCCCAGAGATAGGCCCAGAGATGCTGACTGGCATAGAAACTGACCAATCAAAAGCAAATCTGGGTGAACTGCAAGGAACCAATGGCATCCTAGGAGGTGGAGTTTTTGACGCTGACTGGCATAGAAACTGACCAATCAAAATCAAATGGGGGTGAAGTTCGAGGAGCCAATGGCTGCCTAGGAGGTGGGGCTTTTGATGCTGACTGGCATAGAAACAAACCAATCAGAACTTAATCTGGGTGAACTGAGAAGGCAGAACCTAAGGCGGGGGCTGAGGACGCATTTTAAGGGCAACAGCAGTTTAGTGTAAGCTTTAAGAAAGTGGTTCAATTTTTTAATGACCAGTTTGGCAGTATAGTGCATATAGGTGGCTATCAGTCCAGATACAGGGATTATGTATTTTTGTCTGCCAAGAGCATTTCCTCCTGCGGAAAAAGGCTCCCCCACCCCGTGCCATTTAAGCAATCCTATCCTATATAATCTATCTATACTAATAAAAGGGTTATATGCTAATTAGACCAGGTTGAGCGGCCATCTTCTGGACATCCGACTTCCTTCCAGACAAAGCCATGTTGGTGGGGGCCGAAGTAGAGGCAGTTAGGGGTGATCAGGCTGGCAGGGGAGGGCAGTTGGGGGCAAGATCAAGCCAGCACAGGGTTAGGGGCAATCACATTGGCAGGGGAGGGCAACTGGGAGCAAGATCAGGCCAGCAGGAGAGGGAAGTTAGCGGCAATCACTCAGATAGAGGCAGTTAAGGGTGATCAGGCCGGCAGGGAAGATCAGTTAGGGGCGAGATCAGGCTAGCAGTGGAGGGCAGTTGGGGGCGAGATCAGGCCGGCAGGGGACGACCGTTGTGGTAAGATCAGGCCATCAGAGGAGGGCAGGTGGGGGCGACCTGGCCAGCAGGGGAGAGCAGTTGGGGGCAAGATCAGGCTAGCAGGGGAGGACAGTTAGGGGCAATCAGGCAGGCAGGCAGGTGAGTGCTTAGGAGCCAGTGTTCCCAGCTTGCGAAAGGGATGTCTGACTGCCAGTTTAGGCCCGATCCCACAGAGGTCCCCGATTGCAGAGGGTGCAGGCTAGACTGAGGGAACCCCGGACCCCCACACATGAATTTCATGCACCAGGCCACTAGTCCTAAAATAATAACTTAAAAGCATTTCTTCGCTTCCATTTCATTTCCTAAATCTCTGCCACCTGGCTGCAATCTCTCCACCTCAGCTTCCCTACAACAACTCTTGCCAAAGTCACCAACAATCCCTTGTGAAAAATCACATCTGTATGGTTCACTTTCTATCTCAACTTCTCTACAGTTCTTGAGCCAGTGGGAAGCTCCTTCCTTGTGCCTGTCCCTTGGCCTCTACATCTACTAATTCTGAATTTCCTTCTACTGCTTTGTTCAGCTGTCCAAGCTTCCTTTCCTTATTGAAGTCTATTCCATGATTCATAATAATGATTAGTGTTCCTAAAGGCTTCATAGTCAGCACTGCCTCCCCCTCCCCAGTATTTACTCATATTCATGGTTCTACCTACCTACACACTTTTATTTATCCAGGTAACACCTTTTTCCTTTAGACCTGGGAAAGCCAACTGTGTGCTGAGCATTTCTACTTGGACCTAGTACTGTAACATCAAAGTTGACATGTCCAAAAATCAATATTCCCTCTTCCTACCCTCCCCACAAATACTCCCCTCCCTGAAGCATTTTCTATTATCTATCAGTCAACCAGACCTGGGCCTAAGAATCATGCTGGATTCTTCCCTCTTTCTAGCCATGGAGGATTTTTGGTGGATTCAGCCTATTTAATAGTTCCTAAATGCAATGTCTGTTGTATGAATGAATTAGACATTCCTCATTTCTCCCTTGAACTACTGCCATTTAAGTAGCTCCATGACTCCAGCCTCCACATATCCCCTTCCCAGCCCCAGTGTACTTTCCACTGTTCCAGAAACAAATGTTATTGATTGGAGACTTAGCCCTTTTCTAGAGATATAACCTTAGGCAAAGTATTTAACCTCTGTACCTCAGCTTCCTCATCTATATGGTGGGAAGCGATAGTATATACCTCCTGGAGATTTTGTTAAAATTTAATGAGATAAGGAACACAAAGTTCTTATCTCAATATCTTTCATATTCTTAGCAAATGCTCAATAAATGGCAGCTAGAGATAACTATCTTTGGCTCTTCCTGCTAAAGTACAGTTGGGATGTTTAATCCTGTTCCCCTTCCCTACCACTACTCAACAGTATTCATCCTCTCTGTATTGCTCCCATCATTTCCTCTCAAGTGCTGTCACTACCCTTATTATTGAATCTTGTAATTAATACTTGATTGAACTGGTCTCCCCATTAGATGAAAAGGTAGAAAAGCAAGGACAATGTCTTCATTTGGTAGCCTATGGATTCAACCCAGGGTCCAGCAAGTATGCCTCATTACATTCCTTACGAATGTAAAAAAATTAAAGTATGAATTCCAAGAAAAGAATATCCAAAAATGGTATCAGAGAGGATTCATTCTTCTTCCATATTTGAAGAGAACCCTCCCCTTCTTACTTCTATAGCCTTGATTATGGAATCATGAAGCTACATATTTCAATGAGAAATCTCAATTAAATGAGTTGCAGGTGAGATGGAAGAATTCCTTAAAAATTACATGAATGTACCTAACAATGACCTTCCTAGAGGGTCATGTATAAACTGGATCTTGAAGGAAGAGTAAGAATGTTATGGAAAAGTAAGCACTATCCAGGCAGAGTAGTAACATGTATAGAAGAATGAACAAAATTAATAACTGGAAGCAAGAAATTATTCAGGTGAACTCTAGAAAATGGAGCTTGAAAAAATAGTTAAGAAATATGGAAATGCTTCCTTAAATATAATTCTGAGGAGTCTGGATTTGATAAAATAAGCAATAGCAGACCACTCAGATTTACCTGCATTAAAAAAATAATAATAAAGCAATATGAAGAGTGAATTGAGAGGAGGGAGAGAGACAAGAATCGGAGGCCCATTAAGAGATCACTACAATAGTCCAGGTAAATGAGAACAGGAGAGAAGGCCAAAAATTAAAGTAAAAAACAAAGAAGTAAAATCAACGTAAGTCAGATGTGGGAAGTGTGAGGGAAGAATGAAAGTTGTTAACCAAAATAGTATGCATAACTAGTTAGATCGTGGATTAATTATTGAGTACACAGATTTAGGAGATTTAAAGGGAATATCCTTTTAACAGGCTGGGTATTAAAATACTTGTGGTACAATGAAATGAAGATGTCCGGCAGATCCAAGGATATATGGACCCAGATTTTAAAAAGGTTGGAGCTATAAAGACTTGGGAATCACCAAGAATTTAGCTGATAATTGAAATCATGAGCATAAACAATACTGCCCAGACAGTCCTTGCAAAGCAACAGAGCAGGTATCAGGGAATTAAATGTTGTGGAATACCAATGTTATGAAGCAAACAGCTAAAAAGGAACTAAATAAGAAAGTGAGAAGTAGGTGAAATCAAGGTTTTATTGTTTCAGTCTAGGTCTGTCAGAATCAAATTTCCTGGGTGCTCTGTATTTATTAGTTTAGTATTACAATGAGTTCAGCAAAATTGATTCTACACTATTCTTCTTCTTCTTTTATCATAGAAAATATATCTGTACAAGTGAAAGTAGCTTCATGACAGCCCAAGTGCACTGTATTGGGCACTAGATATAATAATAAAGAATTTTTAAAATTTGTATAAAAAGGTATGAATGCAAACCCTAAAAGTTGGGTAAATGGCTTTATAAAAACTGTGTCACAAAGATAACATTAATGTATTAAAAGCAAGGTCTATAATAGCCATAGATGAATCAACATTAAGGAATACAACAGTTTTAATGAGTGATAATTTTGGATTCACAATATTTATCAATTTTGGGAAAAACACCTATTTTTCATCTTTAGAACCTAGCCTTTCAAATCTCCATTAACAACTCAGTGGCAAATATAAAACATCTGCCAAAATACAGACGACAGCATGAGCAAATGTCCTAATAGTAGACATTTCGTTTAATGCTTTAACACACTGCCTTTAAACCGCTGAGGCGGGGCCATAAATAAGGACTTTTACATAGGCAGTTACTTCCTCAAAATGGCAACTTGTGTTTTAAAGTAATATATATTTTTAGGAGGAAACAAAACATTTTCTTTAAAGCAAGCCAAATTACTACAATACTTAAGACGATAAACATGTTTTTTAATAATGTGTATCCTTGATTTTAAAAACTCTGAAAAATCATTCAACCATTGACAATTCATATATTGTCATTATTTGAGTAAGGTTTTATTTACCAGTTTTTGAATTCCACTGAAAATGTTGATGTGCTTTTAATCAAAGTATAATTTGACATATGGGGCATGGTGGAGGGATGGAGCATAATAATTCATTCTGCATCTTGTAAACCAATATACGGGGTTTCAGTTTGCCTGTAATTAGATGGAAGGGGTTTTTTAGAAAACTTATTTTACTACAAAGGTCAACTGAAACTGTAGTGGCTACCAGTAAATGGCATTTGATTACCAGTCATTTGTAAATGAATCTGAAAGCAAAATGAAAGTCTGAGTAAACAATGAACATAAAAGTCCATGGACTTTCTTCATTCTAGGTTCTAAATTCTGTCTTTCAAATACCTTGGTTTATAACGACTTGTGTTCTAAGGCTGTTAGCATCTCTTCACAGGTGCCCTTTAAAAACTAAATATTAAACACAAACAAAAATCCATTGCTTTATATTTAACACTTAACACAACTCAAATGCATAAGGCCTCTATTCTGTTTTTCTTTTTTAGGTTATTAGCTTAAGTACACTAAAAAACCATAAATTCTGAATTCTATGACTCTATAGGGACTTGAGCACATTAATATTATATGTAAATTAGTACTTATTACATATGATCTTCACTATTACTAACAGAATTCCTACTCCCAAAAGTAACATTATAGCAATTCTTTCTAATCTACTTGAAAACAGGATCCCTGTTTTTAAAAGAATACGTAATTTATAGTTTTTATTCTTCAGAATAACTTTTGATGCCTGCAGTCTGAATTAGTGACATTTTATCACAAATTTATAATCTGGTTCAACATGCATTCTGATCAGAAAACAGATTTCTGGAAGCAGTATTATTTTAGTTATTTTGATAGTAACAGCAATGAGCCATTAATGATAATGACAGGGAACACTACTTTATCTAACATCAACCCTTCAGATAACAGACATAGTGATTATGAACAGCTCCAACGTGCCAGGATTTTCGGAGAATGGGGAAAGTGGTAACAGGGTCTGAAGAGCATCTTGAAAATAGCCGAAGTCACAAGGCTTTATGAACAGCACAGGGAGGCTAATAACCAGTTAAATGTAATGAAGTTCACATTCTAGAATTAAATATAACAATTGCATGTTTACTGTTACTCAAATTCAATTTGAATCTTAGAAAAAATTCACAAAAAGGCTTTATACATGTGAATTGTGACAGGCACAGCCTATATAGCCACACACACACAAAATTACATTCTTCCCTCAGTTTTTATAAAGCACACATTTTTAAAAAATAGTTTCCAAAAGCTTGGGGCCAAACGCCTTTAACGTGGAAAAACACCAAATTCCAGTTGGCTGCAAATATGTTTTGACACTAGGGGTTACTGTCAAGCGAAATCTATTGCTGTTAAAAGGTTCCCCCAATACAGGGGGAAACTTGAATGTGTTCTTTGGACTGTTTTAAAGTGGTTGGTGGGGAGGGGAGGTTGAGAGGGTTTCCATGAAGTCTATTTTTAAGGTTTAATAAATTTTAAAAAAATAAAATGGAGAGGGGGGAGACGAAAGATTCTTCTGATTAAGTGGTGTGTTGGAAATAAAACCATCGTATCAAGTATGCCCCCCTTACCTCCTATGTTCATGTGGGAGGGCAAACACGAAAAATAAATAAATAAATAAGCATCTTGCAGACTTCACCAAAATGCGCACTTCATCGCAAGACGCCTGGCTCTCCCATTCTCCCCTCTTCATCCCCCGTGCATTTAAGCGCCTCGGAGGGAAGAGGGGTGCCAGAGAGGGGGACCCTAACAGCTGCCACCCACTCGCCAAGGAAGGCGCCCTTTCTAGTTATTTTCCGCGCGAGGTGCGCGGTGTGGAGTCTTCCTCCCTGTGTGCGTCTGGAGGCGGAGAGCGGGGGAAGGAGATGAGCCCGCTGTCACCCGGGGAAGATGAAGAGGAGGGAGAGGAAGCAAGGAAGGAACGGGGCGCCTGAGTACCCGCGGGGCCTCCCACGTTCGCGCCCGGGCGTCCAGGGCCCGCGCGTCCCGCACTGGCCACCCTCTCCAGGGAGCTGCGGGGCCAGCGGGGCGCCGCGGAGGCGGGAGACG
>NW_006287821.1:13868-14772 GCF_000327345.1 Myotis davidii
AGTCAACGTTCCCGGAGGCTCCGCCAAGACCCCGGAGCCGCTCCCGGGAGGTGGCGGAGGCTGCGCTTTGGGGGCCAGCCTCGCCGCGCCCCCTCTATCCCCGCGCCAGGGTCCGGATACCCCTCGCCAAGAGGCTGGGCGTGTGTTCTCTCGCTCACTGCGTCTTCGCTGTCCCCGCCTCTCTCCTTCCTTTCTGCTTCTCGCACAGCCCTGGGCCCAGGGATCCTGCCCCCACGGTCTCTCCTGCTTGAAATGTATTCAAAAGGTGGCTCCAAGCCACAGTATAAAGAAGGCGTTTTTTAAAAAATTGAATTTATCGGGGGTAACATAGGTTCGCCAAACCGTGAAGTTTTCAAGCGCACAACTCAATAAAAATCATCTACACACTGCATCCTGTGCCCATTGGTCCAAGCAATGCCTCTTTCTGTCCCCACTGGCCCCCACCCTTTGACCATCGCCACCTACCTGTCACCCCTCCTTTAGCTCTGGCTATCATCACACAGTGGTCTGTGCTATGCATATATGGTTTTTGACTAATCCCTTCATTTCTTTCAATATCTCACTGAATTACACAGGCTACATCATTCAAATGGAAGCAAAAGACCTTTTAAAACTGCCAGTAACATTTATCCTAAGTGATGAACTCTCTTGTCACAAAGTCAGTCTCTGGTGGCTACTCTAATGGGCTGCATAGCCTGTCTGCTCCTTTGGTTGTTTTTCTCTTACCTGCTGGAGAAGAAAGCAATTTCCCACCGCAATACCCCAATTCTCCAAATCCTCTACCCATGCCTTCTCCTCCATCGACTCCATCCTCATAGTAATAAAACCCAGGAAATAACATTTCCACTCTCAGTGCATTATATACTATGTCACTTTTTATGGTTTCCTTGTGTAAACCTCTTTC
>NW_006287821.1:14874-16354 GCF_000327345.1 Myotis davidii
TTCAACAGGGAACAGAAGGAGTTTAATAAATGTGTTGCTGTGACTGGAGGCAAGTATTGCTCCAGTGAAATTTGATAGTTTTATTTTTTTAAAGATTAAAAAAAGAGGAAAAGAGACATCTCACTAACACAATGGTTCATATTTATAGTGGTCATGATGTGATTGGCCACTTAGACACCCTGAGGCTACCAAAGGGACTGTTGGATTCCCCTCCAACTGCTGGGTATATGGATATGAAAGAATCACCCACCAGACTTAGAGCATTGGGGACACTGTGTAGCACAGGGCAGCTGGTTGACTCAATAAGGCTGTCAGCTGTCCCTGAGACCAAAGGACCCCCTAACGCTGAAGAGTGATCAGGAAGGACTGTCCCCACCCTTCACACTCAGAGTTGGAATGATGCTCTGTTTTATACTGGGAGCTGCTGAGGGTAAGTACCTAATGTAGTTTTGTGCAGAAAATGGAGTAATCTTGCCCTAGCGGATGTGCTCAGTGGTTAGATTGTTGGCCTGAGCACAGAAGGGTTGTGGGTTCAATCCCCGGTCAAGGGCACCTACCTGGGTTACAGCTTCATTCCCCAATCCTGGTTCAGCCCCATAGGGGCAGTTGCCTCTCTCACATGGATATTCCTCTCTGTCTTCTTTTTCCTCCCTCTGAAAAAAAAAATCAATAAAAAAATATCCTCTGGTGACAATTAACAAAAAAGAGAAAATTGATTTCTCTAGTCAGATGAATAATAGGCCACCTGGGTGACCACGTCAGCTCTTGGGAATCAGCTGGGAGGTATTTTGATGGTGGGGCAAGAGGAGGCAGAATCCAAAGGAAGTTTCCTAGGTTTGATTAGCTTCTCCCTGAGATAACTTTCTCCAGTATCTGTTTCTGTTTCCCTTTTAACATTTCCAAGCATTTTTATTTGGATTTTGAGCTCTTCTCATCTTTACATAAGGGGTTTCTTGGGTGGAAGGTGAGAGAATAATGTATATTAGAATATTTTGAACAAAGGTAATTCACATTCAGTTTATTACTAAAATTAATCTTCATAACAGCCTTAGAGTGCGTATTATGATCTCCATTTTAGTGATGAGGAAACAAAGGGACAGAGGAATAATGAGCATTTTGCCCATGATTATATGTGATAATTTCCTCTCTCTGTCTCTCTTGTTGACATCTATCTTCCTGAGCTCTTTTTTCCATTTTTTTTCTTTTCACCCTAAAACATCTAATTATCTCTTCCATTGCACTTTGTTTATGCTGCTAATGAAATGCATCTATGTATTTCTTTGTACACATCTGTCTACCTTTCTATCATGTTAGCTAGGAGAAAATGAAATGTTTCCAGGGTATATTTGTATTTCCAGGGTCTGTCACAGTGTTTGGTCAAGACCTAAAAGCTCTGTGTGTGTTGAATGAAGCAAGAAAATCTGTGTGATGTGTAATATTACAGAAACACTTTAGCCCAGGTTTGAGTTTACATCTCCAG
>NW_006287821.1:16726-29892 GCF_000327345.1 Myotis davidii
CAAACAGAAGGAAGGCTCCAGTAGCAGGAAATGATCTTCCTGGCCTGTGCTTCCATGAGGGAAAAATATTAGAAACAGCAGCTCCAAATAGTAGGAGGCAGGACTGAGGGTTTGGGGTAGGGGATATTCTACCAGAGGGATAAGGGTGCATTTCCATGGGGAAATCCTTGGGCCCAGGCTTGATTTGCCCAAGTCAGGCACAAGCACAGCTCTTCCCACTCCCCCTGCTGCTGTTGCTGGAGGCTGCTCAGGTAGGGGGCCCACACTCACCACAGCTGGAAAGCACTAGAGAGAGCCAGCTTCTCGGTTAGTTGTAAAACCTCAGCACCTGCATTTCTGTGAGAGCACACCATCTTTGGGGTCCTGGGAAGGCCTCTCTGTACCTTGCCTAACTGTCCCCTTTGGAGACACATAACATGCATGTAGAGGGTGCTTACTATGCACCAGGACCTCATCATGCTATAGTATTTACTGTCTGTTGCTGCAGGAGGAATTACTACAAATTTGGGGGCTTAATATGATACCCATTCATTATGCAACAGTTCTGCAGGTCAGAAGTGCAATGGTTTCTCTGCTTCTGGTCTCCCATGGCCAGAATCAAGGTGTTGCCTGGACTGCATTCCCTTCACAAGGCTCCAGGGGAGAATCCTTCTTCAGGTTCATTCAGGCATTTGGCAGAATTCAGAGTCTGTGGGACTGAGGTCCCCATTTGCCTTCTGGCTGCCATCTTGCAGGGGGTCAGCATCGACAGGCTGGCTTTGGGTAACTGTGTGTAGCGCCAATGATGCATTAAAGCCTTCTCCAGTTGTCCTCTCTCCTCTTCTGCCACATTTAGATGACTGACTCTTCTTCCTCCCTGTCTACCTTACATATTCAAGTGATTAGATTGGGTGCCTCCGGGAATCCAGGATAATCTCCCCATGTTTAGGTCTCTAACCTTAATGACATCCAAAAGTGTCTTTAGCTATATAAAGTAACACATTTGAAGATCCCCAGGGATTAGAGCTTGGAAATTTTGGGAGGCATTATTCTGCCTACCACACTCAGGTTCTTTTTATATTTGTCTCCCAGGATCCTTAAATGACCTATAAGGAAAGTGTTGTTATATTCAAAGCACTGTTATACCCAACGTGCATATGAAGAAACTGAGGTCCAGAGAGGCTCATATCTCAGGTAATAAATGGCGGAGCTGGAGTATGTCTTGCTTCTGAGCTCAGGCTCCTTCCTCTGCCTGAATGAAGGAATGGCAGAAGCAAAGCAATTGTGTGGTGGTCGGTCCCTCTCCTTGAAGTTCCCTCTGTTGCTTCATTAGTGCCGCTTCTCAACTCAGTGAGGTGGTCCCCACTGTGGCCACCAAGTTTCCAGCTCTCCTCCTAATAGCACGGTATGTGTATCCACTGATTCTCAGCAGAAAACAGATGGCATGCCCAAATGAAGATGCTGAGAGGAGATTAATAAAGGAACTGTTTACAAGGGTGTGCACAGGGTTAAGGGAAAGTGACAAGGAAAGGAGAAGTGTTGTTAGCTAACAGCAGCTGTTGTCCCCTTGTCTTTAGTTCTGGAGGTGCAAGGAGAGGAGTGGTTAGGAGAACCCTGAGAGAACGGAGAATCTAAGGAGGACTGTGGGGCAGGAGTTGGGGCCTTTGGTAGAGGAACAGCCACTAGCAGCCTGGCAGAGAGGAAGGTAGCCAAGAAGCCAAGGAAATACCATGACTCCACTCACCACCCACCTTCCAAACTTCTGCTCTGGACAAATCTCAAGTAGAAGTTAGAGGAAAAGAAATCTGTTTATGTAGTTCTTAGAGTTTGGCTTTGTGGGGTCAGAGTATGGAAAGGAAATTGGGTGCGATAATGTGACTTGCTTTGCCCAGGGTGCTAGTATTATAGAAATTTATTTTCTCACTAGAGGCCCGATGCATGAAATTTGTGCAAGTGTGTCTGCCCTGGCAGCCCTGGCCTCGTCTGGAAGGACAACCAAAAGTTCATGTGGCTGTTCAGTCTAATTACTATATTATGTGTTTATTATTATAGACTAGAGGCCAGGTGCACGAATTCATGCACCATTGGGGTCCCTCGGCCTGGCCTGCAGGATGGGGTGGAAACTGGCTCTCTGACATCCCCTGAGGGGTCCCTGATTGCAAGAGGGCATGATCAGGCCAAGGAGAGATGTGGGAGGTTGGCCAGCCAGGGAGGGACGGTCTCCAGGGCGTGTCTGATCTGTCTCATCTAGTCCCAGTGGCCGGACCGCAGCAGTAAGCTAACCTAACAGTCGGAGCGTCTGCCTGCTGCTGGTCAGTGCACATCATAGTGATTGGTCGACTGATCACCTGTCTGTCCCCTGGTGGTCTGTGCACATCATAGCAAGTGATTGAGCGACGTTAGCATATCATTTGCCATATTATGCTTTGTTTGGTTGAATGGTCTACCTGTCGACCACACACTATTATTATATAGGATAGTTCTGGAAGCTAGATGTCTGAGGTTAAGATGTCAACAGAGCCATATTCTGGTTACCGGAAGATCTTGGCAATACTTCTGAGGAAGGACACTAAGAAGCTAGGGAAAGTCCTTGACAAGTGGAATAAGGGAAAATGAAGCAAAATAATTAAACAAGGCCAAATAATCTGAGCAATTTACAACCTCCTAATGAATAACCAGGTTTTATCTTCCCTAACCAAGGACACTTATGAGCAAATTATTGATGGTCAGACTGGCCTCAGACTCAGTCTCTCTTCTATGAAATCATTTGAAAATAAAAGTAACCAAGAAATAACTCTATTAACACATTTTGATGAATCAGCATATTATTGAAGGACATACCTAGTTAAAGAATATCCTGTTAAGACCATCCCAGGAGGCCTCCCCTAGGATTCCCACCAGCTAAAGAGAGATGGAAAGCCTTAAGACAAAGGACCCTGGGATGCTCTCCAGAAAGCAGTCCACTCCTTGTATCTCTGCTCTTTTTCTCTTAAACTGCAACTGTCCCCACCAGACATGCAAGCAGGGGAGGACTGGGCAGCTGCAGCTCATCCTGGGCTTACTCCCTGAAGCTGTCTCCAAGGCCCCCTTTTTTTTCTGATTTTCCTGTAAGTGACAGTGGCTCTGCATTGGCTCACTGCTGTCACTATGACTTTTACTTTCCAGTGAGTTCATGCAGCCCAGTGTGGCCCACTTCATTCCTATAACATTTCTAAGCAGACAAAGCAGCCCTGTTTTAGACTCTCACCTGCACTTGTGATATGAAATATTTCCTGCAGGAAGTCAAGAACCCACATACTACCAACTGGCTGAGGCAGGGCACAGTCCTGGTCCTGTAACACCTGGAGTTCCTCAGCTGGAAATCCAACACTCCGAAGTCTGTCTCCATCTTCACATGGCTGCTTTCTCTATTTCTATGTCCTCTCTTTTTCTTACAAGGACACAAGTCATTAGATGTCGGGCCCACGCTAAATCCAGTACAATATCATTTCCAGATCCTTAACTAAATCTATCTGCAAAGATCCTATTTCCAAAGAAGGTCACATTTTGAGATTCTGGGAGTAGATATTAATTTGGGGAGGATACCATTCAAGCCACTAAAACTAGTAAATGTGTTATTTCTGGGCAAAAGCATCAAGACCCAGCATGCAATTTGCCACTCCTTCTTTATCCCCCCTCCCCATGGAAATCTGCAATGCTCCAGACAGTGGGTGCTCCCTCAGCCTCAGTCCTGGGGTGAGGATGAGCCAAGCAGAACCCCAACTGACCTAGAAAAGAAACACAACAAGTATAGAAATTCATGTGTTACCTCCCTGACAGACATCATTGACAGTATTCAATAACCACAGTCCAGCCCTTCAGAGCTTATCCCAGCAGCTAAGGGAGCTCCTCACTCCCTTACATATGAAAACACCCATGAATACTGCACTAAGCAAAACCAGGTTGCAAGCTCCCCATTCCCTTTAGTCCCAATTCTATTGACAATATTTCACTGCATTATATTCCCTCTTTGGGGGTTAAGTATAGAAAGAAATTGATGTTAAAGACAGTCTTTTGTATCCTTAGAAGGGCAAGTTTTCTAGTAAAAATAATAACTGCCAGAGCACATGGGTGTTCTTTGAAATTAACTACAGAGTAGCTGCGTTTCTGGCTTACAATCTCATCTCTGGTTCCCGAAGAGTTCCCTGCCTGCAGCAGCCAGGAATGTCTGCTGAGAAACCTTCCTTCTCTGTTCTGAACCCGAGCTCTCTAGGTGTGTTCCCCCTGCCCTGCCATAGCCACCTGTGCCGAAGTGCTGGAGACGCCGCGCCCCATGAAGCTTGTTTATTAGTGCTACAATGACTCCTCTGGGCACATCTGCAGATCTACTTGTCTCCAGGACTGGTCTAATTGCAATGGGTGTGGGCCAGCGCACTCCAGCTATCATCAGATGGTTTTCAACAGTGAAGTGAATAACGAGGATCAAACTGCCAGGCCAGATAGACAGGCCATCTTTGGAATCATGAAAAGGGGTTCCTGACTCCATGTCCTTTTAACTTCAGTTGTCTGTCTGTCTTGAGTGGCAGCCTGGACTGAGGGCCCACACATGCCAGCTGCTGCAACTCTCACCATCTATTTCCTAAACACAGAGTAGGAGAGAAGGAAAAAGGTAGAGAGACACTGCACTTACAGGGATGGTTCTCAAAGTGTGGTACCTGGACATGCAGCACCTGCAGCACGTGGGAACTTACTAGAAATGCACATTCCTGGCCCTACCTCACACCTCTTAAACCAGACACTCTGGAGTGGCGCCTGGCCATCTGTGGGTGGGGAGTCTTCCAGGTGACTCTGGTGCACACTGGACTTTGAGAGCCACCTGTGTAGGGCCAGGTGGTCTGTGAGGAGGTGATCCATCTTGGTAAAAATATCATCAGCAACTCTGTTGCTTTGATCTGGTGTGAAAGGCCCACCTGAGTACACGGAGGGTCCCTGGGAAGCCTGGCTGTCTCCTGGACCACTGGGAAATTTGTATAGGCTGTGGTCAGAAGTGACAGGTGGGAAGTGGGGGTGTAGGGGGTTAAATGCCCAGGACACAGAGTCCCGTGGCTCCATGGGAAGGCTCTCACAGGGATTCTGTACTATTTCACGTGAAGGGGCACATATCCTACCTCTGTCCTGATAGAAACCAATGTGTCTTTCTGAGTGGCTTGAGGATCTCTTTTGTTTGATGTGTAGTGGTTTTAGAAGTGGTTTAAGGACCCAGTTGCCCTGTAGTTTACAAACTACGTTTGTGTAGGTAAATTCAGGGAAAGGCCTCATCTCAATCTGCTCTGTCCTGGAACGAGGCATCTTTGTCCATGGAAAGAGCATGAGTGCTTTTTCAAAGATGTAAGAACAGCTCCTGATACAGAAACCAGTCAGATGGGCTGATGGATATATTCCTCTTTTGCAGCAGTTCAGGTGATTCTCTTAATTTTGTCTAGCCGTACTGGATTGACTGAGAAAGTCTACTGCATTCCTTGCACAGCACAGAATCTTATAAAGCAGGATATTTTTGAGGATGGGGTGTTCTTTTTTGAAGGAAAGGCTTACTTCTCAATCTTTTCTTCCTCAGAACCCTCCCTGCATTTGGAGCATGGGAAGAATGGCCCCAGAGGCCAATGGAACATGCTTGTGCCTTTATGTGCTTCCATAGTCACCCCCCTCCTCCGTTTCCCTTTGTTGCCTCCTTGGAGGCTGAGTCCTATTCCTACCCAGCTGCCTTTTCCTTCCCAAGAAGTAGCTTTGTGCTAGTGGACCTGTAAGTCACATGAAAAGCTATCAAAGCATGAAGGGAAGGAATCAATAATAATACATATAAACGTGTACATGTATCATAAGTGACAGGCTCATTTCCATGCCAGTTAAGATGTTCCCAGTGCCTCAAATTGACACTGTGCACGTTTGTGTGCTCCAACATTGAAGGAAATATGCATGGCTGGACTCGCCCTGCAGAGGCACAGTGGGCAGCTGCTGATGGGCTGATGTTTGATTTTGTTGCCGGGACCCCGTCATGGCTACTCTAGCTGGTCCAGGCCTTTTTCCCTCTGTGAATTCCCATATCCCTGGCCTCTTTGGATTCAGGCACTGAAAGTTGTTTAAATGCAAATTATTTTCTAGAAGGTGGAGTCATTATTATTCATTAGTATTTGGACTTTAATGGGTCTATGAGCTTAGAAGGGACTGGGCCAGAATCTTTTGGTAATAGAAGCCAGGGAGATATTCTACATAATAAAGAAGTAATATGCAAATTGACCATCACACCCTCACACAAGATGGCCGCCCCATGTGGCCACAAGGTGGCTGCCCCCATGTGGTCACAAGATGGTTGCCACAAGATAGCAGGCAGGGAGGGCAGTTGTGGGCGATCAGGCCCACAGTGGAGGACAGTTAGGTTCAACCAGGCCAGTAGGGGAGGGCAGTTAGGGATGATCAGGCCTCCAGGGGAGGGAGGGCAGTTGGGGGTGGACCAGGCCTGCAGGGGAGAGCTATTGTGGGCAATCAGGCCAGCAGGGGAGGACACTGGGGGCCATCGGGCCAGCAGGGGAGGACAGTTGGGAGCCATTAGGCCAGCAGGGGTGCTGTTAGGTGTCAGTCAGGCTGGCAGGGGAGTGGTTAGGGGGCGGTCAGGCTGGTAGGCAAAAGCATTTAGGGACAATCAGTTAGGCAGGCAGGTCAGAGGTTGGGAGCCAGCAGTCCCGGATTGTAATAGGGATGTCCGACTGCTGATTTAGGCCCAATTCCTCCAGGATCAGGCCTAAACTGGCAGTTGCACTTCCCCTAAGGGGTCACAGATTGGAGAGGGTGCAGGTTGGGCTGAGGGACACCTTCCATGCCCACCAGTGCACAAATTTCGTGTACTGGGCCTCTGGTGTTTTAATAATGATGGGTGGAAAAGGAAGAGTGAGATCTGAAATGCTACAGAAACTTTAGCCACAAACTCAAAGAATAGTACAAAGATACCAGTTATATGGTAAGAAATAATATGGAAAAAAAAAGAAATGGGAAATAAAGTGCCTCCCCAAATCTACAGGTCATTTGTGCCTGGAGTTCCTGGCAATTCTTTCCTAAGCAGTTATGTTTGTACTAATTCTTGCTGAGTCATTGATATATTGCACATTTACTGTATAAACACTTACTTATTTATTCAGAAAGTTATTGAACACCTAGTACATGGCTAGGCACAGACAAAACCTCTGCCCTCATTTTAGATAGGAGGTTGGGAGAGAGGACAGACACAATAAATAAAACAAATATGGTACATTTATTAAGTGGTTGTAGAGGCCATGGAGAAAAATAAAGCAGTGCAGGGGGATGGGAAGAGAATGCCATTTTAAATAAGGATCACTAGAGAGTGACATTTCAGTAAAAAGTAAATGGAGACTAAGCAAGCCGGGTAGATGTCAATGTGGAGATCATCTGCAGCAGAGGGGACAGTGAACACAGGGTCCTGTACCAGGAGCATGCCTGGCTTATCTGAGGAAGAGCAGGGATGGGTGGAGGTAGAGGGACCTGGGAGGTGGGGTGGAGAGTTCACACAGAACCTTAAAGAATTTAACTTAGACTCTGAGTGAGAGGGTTTTGAGGAAGGAAGTGATATTATTTGACTTGCAATTGAATAGTCTATTGAAGAGGTTGGTTAGAGATGGTAAATATTTTTTGAAGGCCATGAGATCTCTGTTGTAACTCCTTGATGCTGCTGTTGTAGCATAAGGTGAACTCATGACTACGGCTGTGTTCCAATAAAGCTTGATTAACAAAAGCAAATGGCAGGCCAGATTTGGCCCATGCTGATTTTTGGGCTGTTATAATCGAGAAGAGAGATGAAGGTGGCTGGGCTTAGGGTGCTAGTTATGGAGGTGGCCAGAAGGGTAAGATACTGGCTATATTTTGAAGATAAAGTTTGCAGGATTAACGGTCAGAGCAGATGTGGGCTGTGAGAGAAACCAAGGATGACTCCAAAGTTTTTATCTTGAGAAACTGGAGAAATGGAGTGACTGGTGTGAAGTGGCATAAAACTGAGAGACAAGGTTTGATGGAGAAGTAGGAGGAGGGGTAAGAGGAGTCAGTCGGAGACATGCAAATTAAGATGCCTTTAGGGTAAAAGAATTGGATTAGATGTTCACCAACTCCCCTCTGGCTTTCATATTCTAAGTCTCCATGACTGTGAGAAAATAAACATGTACCCTGCTGGCTGCTGCTGTGATCATGATCTTCGGGGAGACCTTGCACTCCATATTCCTTCATTTTTCCTTAATGCAATTGGTGCTTGTGCTGGCTAGAGATCAGTTGCTGGAAGGAAGAAACACTGGAAGGAAGGCAACTGTCAGCTGAAACTAGCAGGGGACTTGGAAGAGCCGCTTAAATGGTGCATGTGCCTGAGGAGGCTTTGTGGGCTGGAGGCACATTCCTAGGTACCATTGTTTCCTGGAGGTTATTCATAACAGAGGGCTGTCAACCAACCAGGCCAACAACATCCAACATTCCATTCATTTTCTGAGAAAAAGAAGTGGGAAAGCCACTTTGGGAGTGAGCTGATAGGAATATATTTAAAATGTGAGCATTTATCAGAAGCAGCAGATGGAGGCAGCAGAGTGGAGCTCCCAGCACCGAGGGCAGGGAGTATTTCATTCAAGTGTGAAGCGGGCACCATCTACACCCAGCTGACACCAGCTCCTGAAGCCAGTGAAGAGGAGGAGGAAAACAAAAGGGCCACCTTTGTGCCAGGTTTGGGAGGTCACAGCTTTCCTGGACTGAGAGTCTTCAATGCCTCAAAGACCACATTCACTCTGGGGTGGAAGGAAACCTGTCCATAGTCCCTTTCTGGGATATTTTTTACTTCTTTAAAGCTTAGTAAGTTTAATAAAATTCTGAAGTTCAGAACAAATGGAAATACAGACCATTTCATGGATGTAGAGAGGCATTACCTCATTCAACAAGTATTTGTTGTGTGCCTCAGACATACCAGGAGTTTCCTGTGTTAAGCATCTTTCCCTTGGTGGTCAATGCACTTCATAGTGACTGGTCGACCGGTCATTTGGTCATTTTGTCTTTCAGTCACTTGGGCTTTTTTATATATAGATAATTCTTAAATGTTAGAACTGTCAAAACAATTTTTTGTTTTAATTTTTTATTGCCATCCCCACAACCTCCACCTGCCCCTAATCCCCCGCCAAAGTACAAATATATTTAAGACCTATTCTATTTGCTATTTTTACTAAAGAGGTATATTTTTTAGTAGTAAATTTTCTCAGAGCACAAGTACCAAACTCAATATATCAGTGGGGGAAAAACCAACGACCTTAATTTCCAGTTGCCTGTTTGATAAGAGAACTATAATCATGCCATCCAATTGAGAAGGCCAGTTTTGACAGTTGATCTAAGGCCTTTAGAAGGACCCCTGGTCATATAGCAAAGGGGAAATAGTTTACCCATCCATACCAAAAACGTTCAGGAAAATACTCACCTTCTGAGTGTTTTTTCTTTTTCCTTTAGAGAGAGATTTCTTTAAGTGCCCTCAATGAATAAATCACATATTTCTTCATATTGCCTCAATATGAGAGTCAATGTGTGATCCTTTGCTCTATTATATGTAGAAGATGTGATTCCAAATCCCCTGGTCAGAATTAATTACTACTTCCCTTAGTGCCATGAGGGAGACTTAACATCAGATTTAAATACACAAGTTATGCACTTTGCTCTTTGTCTTGATGCATGTAAATTCTTCAAGGAGACGCGCTGCTTGGTGCAAGAAATAATTGGCATTGAATGCACCAAATGAAAGAATAAGGACTGTGCAGAAATGCTTGCTGTTGTAACAAAGAAAAACATATTTCCAAATTTATTACGTTATTTTCAGGGTAATGTAGACATATTGGAAGACATTCAGTTATTATGGATGACAATATTACTAATCTACAAGCTCTCAGAGTTTTTTTAATTTTTTTATTATTTTTATTTTAAGTCATTTGTGCACCTTCGTTGAAGATGTACTCAGCTTCAGACTGTGTGATATCCTGCAATGTAGAAAGGTAATTAAGAGACAGTCCTTCCCTACAAACCTGCCCTCCTACAGTATAAGGGACAGGGCCAGAACTAGGTTCAGGGAAAGTAAGAGGGCACCATGGAAGGAAAGTCTAGGGAAGCCCTGGCGATGAAGAGGGGAGCTGTATAAATTGCGGCATGAAGGAAGACTTAAGTAGGTTAGGCAGGCCAGCAGGAGAGGTATTGTCCCTTCTGGGAGTTTGGAAATCCTAGGGGGCATTTCTGGTGGTGGATGGGAGGACAGCTCTGGCATTTACTGGATAGAGGCCTGAGGTGCTAGATGTCCTGCTATGCATGGCTTAGCCTATACACCAAAGAGCCTCCTGCATCCAACTTGACACCTGGGTGTCCCTCTGGACATGTGTATAGGTGAAAATCTGGGTATTAGAATGATCTCAGCCCCAACCCAACTGTTGTCAGATATAAGCACAAAGCATGCTTTGCCCAGTGTTAATAAAACCTGCATTTTGCAGGAATATGACTCCCTATGAGCCAAAGGAAGGCTGTGTTTTGCTCTCTCTGGAACTTTGCCGAGAGTCATTCACCATCTTGAAAAGTGTTATCACTGGCTGTGTCATTGCTTAAGGTATTTGTGTCACCACACAATGCCCCTGAATCGATCTTCATTTATATCTGTCAATGCCCAGTGATTCTAGGTAAACATTTCATTACTTTGTGATGTCTTTGAGAGCAGTTGTCTGTAAGCATTTTCATACAGAAATACAGTACACATTTTATTCATATTACTTGCCTTTATTATTACTACAGTTAGGATATTATATTGGATTTTTAAAGTTATGAGTGTAGATATGTTATTTTTGACATTTATTTCAACATAGTAAAGGGCAGGTTACATTTTTTAATATATACAAAGGGGGCATTGAGTTTCTAAGGCTGGACCCAGTGAGATGGGCAAAGTAGGTGGAAAGAGCATTGTAGGTCCTTGAATAATAGGGTTTCATGATAACATCAATGAGATGCAGTACAGACCTGGCTTTTATATCAATTAGCCTATGGTAACATTGGTTCTGTTATACGTTATTTTGCTTAAAGTCTCAGAACCTATCAAAGACATTAAGTGAGGACTTATTGTACTCTAAAATTTTAATGTGTGCAGGAATCACCTGGGGACTTTGTTAAAACGTGGATTTTAATTTATTAGGCCTGGGGTGAGACCTGAAAGCCTACAAATCTAATGAACTGACAGGTGATTCTGATGTTTCTGGTTCATGGACCACACTTTGAATAACAAAGTTCTAGAGTCTAGACAAAGGAAATTGCATGGGGGAAGGTACAGAAACCTGAAGAGTTTTTCTGGGAAACAACCAGTCAATTGCTATAATCTGAGCACAACATGCAAGGTGCTGTGTGGTGAGAGATGAGGCTGGAGAAGGGGGCAGGGTCAGAGCAGGCCGGACTAGTTCACCCTGTTTGAACTCCATTATGTAGAGAACAGAGAGCTTTGAAAGGATTTAAAGTGGAGTGTGAGATTTTAGATCTCTGGCACTGTGTGGGACAGCTCTGCCGGGCACAGGGAACGGCGAGTTCCGTGAGAAGATTTTTCCAATTATGTTGCTTAAACATAGAAATAATGAAGAGAAACTGAGGAAGCCACAATAGAGTCAAGGGAAGAAGACAGGCTGGGTGTTCTGGAGATAGATTTCCTGGGACTTTGTAATTGATTGAGTGTGAGTGGTGAAGGCAAGGGAGGATCAGGGATAACTTGCAAGTTTCTGGTAAGAGTGCTGGTGAATAGTGATGCCATTGGCCAGCATAGGGAGCAGAGAAGGAGATGCAAGCTGGAAAACTGGCTTTTAGGTAAATGAACTCAAGGAACCTCTTCTATCAACACACAGAGAGACATCCAATTGGACTTTGATGTGTCAGCTTTTATTGAAAGTGTGCTGTGTTGTGGAGAAAAGGGAATCCTTGTACACTGTTAGTGGGAATGTAAATGTGTGCAGCCATTATGGGAAACAGCTTGGAGGTTCCTCAAAAAATTAAAAATAAAATACCATATGATTTAGCAGTTTCACTTCTGGGTATATTCTCAAAGAGATACCTGCACTCCCATCTTCATTTCAACATTATTCCCAATAGAAAATATATGGAAGCAACTCATATGTCCACAGACAGATGAATGGATAAAGAAAATGTGGTATATACATACAATGAATATTTTTCAGCCTTAAAAAAGAAGGAAATTCTGCGATTTTTCAACAACATAGGTGAACCTGAGGGACATTATGCTGAATAAAATAAGCCAGACACAGAAGGACAAATGATACATGATACCACTCATATGAGAAATCTGAATGAGTCAATTTCATAGAGGCAGAGAGTAGAATGTGGTTGCTGGGATTGGGGGAGAGGTATTAATCAAAGGGTGCAAAGTTTTGGTTATACAAAATGAGTAAGTCCTAGAGATATGCTGAAAAACCAAGTGCTTGTAGTTAACAATACTGTATTGTATACTTAAGAATTTGCTAAGAGGGCAGATCTGATGTTAACAGCTCTTATTACAAAAACAGTAAAAAACAAGAGGGCGGAAGGAAACTTTCAGAAGACATAGCTATACTTATGGCAGTGGATATGGTTTCATAAATGTATACTTATCTCTAAACTCATCAAGTCATATACATTAACTATGTAAAACTTTGTATACTAATCTTACCTCAGTAAAGTGGTTTTAAAAAATGTGTATTGTATTTCACTGTAGCAGGACTCACTCAATACACAATATAGGTGTTTTCCCTTGCCATTCTCCAGTGAATTTCCCAGGGTGTGGAGGAGGAACATGTGCCGTATCTACAAGCTCCATGGTTATCCAGGCTGGGTGATGTACTCACATGCTTATGTTATTAAAGAAAGGGGATTAAGTATTATAATCATCTGAGTGTCAGTTAGAGACACAGTTGGAATGAATTTCCTGCTTGCGATGGTCTCTCTCTCTCTCTCTCTCTCTCTCTCTCTCTCTCTGTCATTCTCTGAGGTATGGCCTACATATGAGAAACATGGTCTTATAATAAACTTACATTAAGTCTATTAGTTTCTCCCATGGTATCTGAGGGAGAGAGAGAGAGAGAGAGAGAGAGAGAGAGAGAGAGAGAGAGAGAGAGAGAGAG